>NC_087188.1:3643534-3943534 GCF_035594125.1 Scylla paramamosain
GATGGTAGTTTCGCATGTAATTTGGCATTTTGGTAACTAAGAATGTGAAAAACACTCAAAATACTCAATTTGGTAAGGTAGTTCTGTTAATCGATTAAAAGTGTTATTCATGCATTTATTCATGCATGCATTTATCTATATACACGAGTTTTTGCGTTTATTGCCTTGTGATTCTTTTAAAACTATAAAACACTCATTATACACGTTTCTCGTAATGTCCTTTTGTTTTTTAATATAGAGTGCTTTACATCGATTTTTTGCATTTTTTGTAGGTAACAAGCTCAAAAACATTCAAAATATATATTTTTGGTAATGTTATTCTATATCTTCATATAGGATGGTTTGTATCCGCTTTAGCGTTTTTCTACGTAAAACACTGAAAAGACACGTTTTCAGTAATTTTCTTTTGGATTCACATATTGACTGACTTCCATATTATTTATCGTTTTGGTGACTAACATGCTGAAAAACACTGAAAAGACAGGTTTCTGGTAAAGTCCTTTAACTTCCTTACAGAGGTGGCTTTGCATGCATTTTAGGGTTTGGTACATAACAATCGAAAAAAAAGCTATAATTAACTTCTATGATAATATTCTTTTTTCCACATAAATTCCGTGAATTTTGGCAGAATTTTAGCATCTCGGTACCTATGAAGATAATATAACCAAAAAAAAAAAATCCCATTTTTTTATTTATTTATTTTTCTGAAGAGTGTTATTTGTGGGTTTTAGCTTTTTGGTTCTGAAGGAAATTAAAAATCACTCATAATACACGTTTCTCGTAATGTTCTTTCGTTTCCCAAAAATAAGGTTCTTTACATGTATTTAAGCGTTTTTATAGATAACATGATGAAAAACACTCAAAATACATGTATTTTGTAATGTTATTCTGTTTCTCCATAAAATGTATTTTGCATGCGTTTTAGCGTTTTGGTACGTAAGGAGCTCAAAAACACTTAAAGGCAAGTTCTTGGTAAAATTTGGTTTTATTCCCATGTAATGTGATTGCCCTGACTTTTAGTGCCTTACTGCCTATCACGCTCAAAAACACTCAATAGAAACTTTTCTGAAAATGTCGTTTTTTTTTTTTACCACATAAAGCTGGTTTTGCAATCAATTTGGATTTTGGGTAACTAAGAATGTGAAAAGCACTCAAAATACACGCATTTAGTAAGGTTTTTCTGTTTCTCAATTAAGAGTGTTATTCATGAGTTTCGGCATTTTGGTATCTAGGAAACTAGCTAGTTTCGCATGTAATTTGTGATTTTCGTAACTAAGAAAGTGAAAAACACTCAAAATACACACATTTTGTAAGGTAATTCTGTTTCTCAATTAAAAGTGTTATTCATGAGTTTCATCATTTTTGTATCTAAGAAACTTCTCTAGGTAAAGGAGTTTTTGCGTTTTTTGCCTTTTGGTTCTTGTGGAACTATAAAACACTCATTATACACGTTTCTCAGAATGTCCTTTTGTTTTGCGATACTTTGCATCCATTTTTGCATTTTTTTTAGGTAACAAGCTCAAAAACATTCAAAATATACATTTTTGGTAATGTTATTCTATTTCTTGTTATTGGTTGGTTTGCATCGTTTTTAGCGTTTTTCTACGTAAAACACTGAAAAAGCATGTTTTCAGTAATTTTGTTTTGGATTCCCATATTGATTGACTTCCATGTTATTATCGTTTTGGTGCCTAACATACTGAAAAACACTCAAAAGTAAGGTTTCTCGTAAAGTCGTTTAATTTCCTCATGTAGGTGGCTTTGCATTCACTTAAGAGTTTGGTACATAACATTCCGAAAAAAAAGCTAAAATTAACTTTTTTGATAATATTTTTTTTCACATAATTGCCCAGAATTTTCCCAGAATTTTGGCATCTCGGTATCTATGAAGATAAATAACAAAAAAAAAAAAAAGCCGTTTTTTTTATATATTTATTTATTTTTTCTTTATAAAGAGTGTTATTTGTGAGTTTTAGTTTTTTGTTTCTTAAGGAACTTAAAAACACGTTTCTCGTAATAAACGTTTCTCGTAATGTCCTTTCGTTTCCCAAACATAGGGTTCTTTGCATGTATTTTCGCGTTTTTATAGGTAGCATGATCAAAAATACTCAAAATACATGTTTTTGGTAATGTTATTCTAATTCTCCATAAAGGGTGTTTTGCATTCGTGTTAGCGTTTTGGTATGTAAGGAGCTCAAAAAAAACTTAAAGGCATGTTCTTGGTAAAAGTTGGTTTCATTCCCATGTAATGTTATTGCCCTGCTTTTTAGTGCTTTATTGCCTAACACGCTCAAAAACATTCAAAGTCACTTTTCTGGTAATGTCATTTCTTACCAACATAAAGCTAGTTTTACATGCAATTTGGGGTTTTGGTAAATAAGAATGTGAAAAACACTCAAAATACACGCATTTAAGAGTGTTATTCATGAGTACCAGCATTTTGGTAACTAAGAAACTTCTCCATATACACGAGTTTTTGCGTTTTTTGCCTTGTGGTTCTTGTGAAACTATAAAACTCTCATTATTCACGTTTCTCGTAATGTCCTTTTGTTTCCCAATATAGAGTGCTTTGCATCCTTATTCGCGTTTTTTGTAGGTAACAAGATTAAAAACACTCAAAATATACCATTTTGGTAATATTCTATTTGTTCATATTTGTTGGTTTGCATCTGTTTTAGCGTTTTTCTACCTAAAACACAGAAAAGACACGTTTTCAGTATTTTGTTTTGGATTCTCATATAGAGTGACTTCCATATTATTTATCGTTTTGATGCCTAACAAGCTGAAAATCACTCAAAAGATAGGTTTCTGGTAAAGTCGTTTAATTTCCTCATATAGATGGCTTTGCATGCACTTTAGGGTTTGGTAAATAACAGTCCGTAAAAAAGCTAAAATTAACTTTTTTGATAATGATCTTTTATCACATAATTGCCCTGAATTTTGCCAGAATTTTGGCATCTCGGTACCTATGAAGATGAATAAAAAAAAAATAAAAAAATTCCTGTTTTTCTATTTATTTATTTATTTATTCTGAATAAAGAGTGTTACTTGTGGGTTTTAGCTTTTTGGTTCTTAAGGAACTGGAAAACACTCATAATACACGTTTCTCTAATATCCTTTCCTTTCCCAAACATAAGGTTCTTTTCATGTATTTAAGCGTTTTTTATAGATAACATGATTAAAAAACACTTAAAATACCTGTTGTTGGTTATGTTATTTTCTTTCTATATAAAGTGTGTTTTGCATTCGTTTTAACACATATAAGGAGCTGAAAAATACTTAAGGCAAGTTCTTGGTAAACGTTGGTTTTATTCCATGTAATGTGATTACCCTACTTTTTAGTGCTTTATTGCCTAACACTCTCAAAAACACTCAAAAGACACTTTTCTGGTAATGTCATTTTTTTCCCACATAAAGCTATATTCGCATGGAATTTCGTTTTTTTTTTTAACTAAGAATGTGAAATAACACTGAAAATACACGCATTTAGTAAGCTTGTTCTGTTCTTCTATTAAGAGTTTTATTCATGAGTTTCAGCATTTTGGTATCTAAGAAACTTCTCCATATATACGAGTTTTTGTGTTTTTTGCCTTGTGGATCTTGTGAAAGTATAAAACACTCATTATACACGTTTCTCGTAATGTCCTTTTGTTTCCAAATATAGAGTGCTTTGCATGCATTTTCGCGTTTTTTGTAGGTAACAAGTTCAAAAACACTCAAAATATACGTTTTTGGGGATGTTTTTCTATTTCTTCGTATTGGTTGGTTTGCATCTGTTTTAGCGTTTTTCTACGTAAAACACTGAGAAGACATGTTTTCAGTAATTTTGTTTTGGATTCCCATATTGAGTTACTTCAATGGTATTTATCGTTTTGGTGCCTAACATGGTAAAAAAACACTCAAAAAACAGGTTTCTTGTAAAGTCGTTTAATTTCCATATATAGGTGGCTTTCCATGCACTTTAGGGTTTGGTACATAACAGTCCGAAAAAAATCTAGAATTAATTTTTTTGATAATGTTCTTTTTTCCACATAATTTCCCTGAATTTTGCCAGAATTTTGGCATCTTGGTACCTATGAAGATGAATAACAAAAAAAAAAAAAATTGCTATTTTTTTATTTATTTATTTTTTTCTCTATAAAGAGTGTTATTTGTTGGTTTTAGCTTTTTGGTACTTTAAGGAACTTAAAAACACTCATAATACACGTTTCTCATAATGTCCTTTCGTTTCCCAAATATAGGGTTCTTTGCATGCGTTTTTATAGGTAACTTGATCAAAAACACTCAAAATACATGTTTTTTGTAATGTTTTTCTGTTTCTCCATAAAGGGTGTTTTGCATGCGTTTTAGCGTTTCAATATGTAAGGAGCTCAAAAACACTTAAAGGCAAGTTCTTGGTAAAATTTGGTTTTATTTCCATGTAATGTGATTGGCTGCTTTATAGTGCTTTATTGCCTAACACGCTCAAAAACACTCAAAAGACACTCTTCTGGTAATGTCATTTTTTTTCCACATAAAACTATTTTCGCATGCAATTTGGGGTTTTGGTAACTAGGAATGTGAAAAACACTCAAAATACACACATTTGGTAAGGTTGTTCTGTATCTCAATTAAGAGTGTTATTCATGAGTTTCAGCGTTTTGGTACCTAAGATTCTCAAAAACAATCATAATGCACATTTCTCGTAATGTCGCTCTTTTTCTTCATATTTTTGGGTGCTTTGCATGCATTTTGGCATTTTTTTTCACGTAATAGCTGAAAAACACTGAAAATACACGCTTTTGGTAATAAGAACATAAGAACATAAGAAATAAGTAAATCTGCAAGAAGAATCTGCTATTATTGACTCCATTATTTTACATTCAACAGAAGTTAAGCTGACAGGTTAGACGTTAAAGTTTTATCTCCTTTCTTAAAGGTAGGTACTATATTCGCCTGCCTCCAAATTACCGATACCTCACATGACTAAAGTGATTTCCTAAGGACAGAAACTAACAGATTACTTATAACCTTTTTCCTTTCTTTAAATACTGTGGAATATATTTCATCTGGTCCTGGTGACTTGAACTTTTCAACTTATCTATCTTCTGTTCCACTATCTCTTTTAGTTATGGTAATATCTGTCAGCTTCTCATCTTCTTCTATTCTAAATATCTTCTCACTATTCGGCAAATCCTGCATGTTTTCCTGGGGAAAGACAATTAAAAAATACTCGCTCACAATTTTACTAATCTCCTCCCAACAACTAAGCAGGTCCCATTCTGCTTTCTTTAAGGAACTATTGTTTCTCTATTCTTCGTCTTATATGCCTGATAAAATTCCTTGAGGTCCATCTTCGCTTGGCTGGCTACCTTTAATTGATAACTATTTTTAGCTTTCCTTGTTAAACTCCTGACTTTTCTAATTCATTATATTATGGCCTTAAAATCACTTCCCCTCTCTTTAATCTCATATATACTTCTCCTTCGCCCTATGTAGTGTTTTAACCTCAGTCATCCATTTAGGATCATTCTTCTGCGATCTTTTTCTTTTGTAAGGGATGTTCCCTAACTTTCCTGAATGTAATTTATCAACGAAATATTTATTTCGCTTCTCCACAAAGGGTGTTTTGCATGGGTTTTAGCGTTTCTGTAAATAAGAACCTATAAAACACGTTTTTAGTAATGTTGTTTTGTATTCCTTTATAGAGTGCTTTCCATGTTTTTTAGCGTTCTGGTGTCTAACACGTTGAAAAACACTCAAAAGGCACGTTGATGATAATGTCGTTTCGTTTCCCGATAAAGGGGGCTTCCAATGCATTTTGTCTTTTGGTACTTAACAATATGAAAAAGAGTTTAAGTAAAAGTTTTCGGTAGAGTTGTTTTTCCATATAAAGTGCTAATCATGTGTTTTTGAGTCTGGTTACCTAAAAAGCTCAAAATCTCTCATAATACACTTTTCTCGTAATGTCCTTTGTTTTCTCCATGTAGGATGCTTTGCGTGTAATTTGGCATTTTTGTACTTAACAAGCACAAAAACAATCAAAATACAAGTTTTTGGTAATGTTATTCTGTTTCTCCATAAAGGTTGTTTTGCATGCGTTTCAGCGATTTCGCACGTAAGAAGGTCAAAAACACTCTAAAGATACTTTCTTGGTAATGTTATTTTATATTGCCAAATAGGGTGCTTTCAATGCTTTTTAGCATTTTGATTCCTAACACTCAAGTTTCCTGTAATATAGTTTTGCTTCTTCATATAGAGATCTGCATGCATTATGATGTTTTGCTACATAATATGAGAAACGCTTGGTAAACCAAGCTGTTTTTTTATTGAAAATAGGGTGTTCTTCATGCATTGTAGCGTTTTGGTGCCTAAAACGCTCAAAAAAAAAAAAAAAAAAAAAAAAGACACGCTTCTGGTAATTTCACATTGTTCTCCTATATAGGGTGAATCGCTTCCATTTTACCGTTTGGTACCTAACAATGTAAAAAACACTCAAAATACAAGTTTTTGACAATGTTGTTCTGTTTGTCTATACAGAGTTCTATTCAAACGCGTTTTCGCGTTTTGTTACCTAACAAGCTCGAAAACACTCCAAATACGCGTTTCTCGTAAAGTCCTTTTGTTTACCTATATAGTATACTATACATGCATTTTGGCAATGTAACAAGCTCAAAAACAATCATTTCATATTTCATTTTGGTAATGTTACTCTGTGTCACGATCAAGGGGATTTTCCATGTTTTAAGCTTTTTCATAGGTACCTCAAAACACTGAAAAGGAAAAGTTTTGGTAATGATGTTTTGTTTTTTCGATATCGAGTCCTTTCTATGATTTTTAGCGTTTTGTTGTCTAACACTCTTAAGATATGTTTCCTGTAATGTCGTTTTATTTCACCATAGAGGGCGATTTACATGTATTTTGGCGTTTTGTTTTCTGTGAAAAACACTCAAAATGCACAATTTTTGTAATGTTGTTCTGTTTCTCCAAATAGAGAGCTATTTATGCGTTTAAGCGTTTTGTTCCCTAAGAAGCTCGAAAGAGAGAGAAAAAAAAAAAAAAATCAAAATACACGTCTCGCGTAATGTTCTTTTCTTTTCCGATGTGGTGTACTTTATATTTTGGTGTTTTTTTTTTTTTTTTTTACGTAACAAGCTCATAAACACTAAAAATACACGTTTTTGGTAAAGTTATTTTGTTTTGTATTTTAAACAGTGTTTTGAATGCGTTTAAGCGTTTTGGTACGTAAGCAGCTAAAAAAGACAACGTGTCTAGGTAATATATATATAGCTATAGAGTGTTTTTCATCCTTTTTGTGCTTTTGTGCCGAACCTGCTCCAAAAGACATTCAAAAGACATGTTTCTGAAAATGAAAATTCAATTCATTTTTCGGTGATGTTATTCTTTTTCTCAATAAGAAAGTTTTGCATGCCTTTTAGCACTTTTTTGGACGTAAGAAGCTCCTAAACACTTCAGAGATATGTTTTTGGTAATGTAACTTTTTTTTTTTCTATGTAAGAAACTCAAAAACTCTTAAAATACACGGTTTTTGGTAAATGTATACTGTTTCTCAGTATTTATTTTTATTTATTTATTTACTTTATTTATTTATTTATTTATTTATTTATATTTTATTTTATTTTATTTTATTTTATTTTTTTGCATGGGTTTCACCGTTTTATTACGTAAGTAAATCCAAAAAAGACACGATTTTGGTAATATTGTTTCGTTTTCCTTTATAGGTTTTTTTTTCCATGTTTTTTTGTGCGAAACTAGATTCATGTTTTTTAGCGTTTTTGTACCTAAGAAACTCAAAAACACTCATAATGCGCGATTTTCTTAATCACTTTTTGTTTCGCATTATAGGGTAAATTATATGTATTTTCACGATATGGCATCTAAGAATGTGAAATACACTCAAATTACACGTTTTTTTTTCTCTCTGTTTCTTCATATAGAGTACTATTCATGCGTTTTAAGCGTTTTCATAATTAAGAAGTTCAAAAACATTCATAATAAACGTTTCTCGTAGTGTCTTTTCGTATCCCTTAGTTTGCATCCATTTTGACGTTTTTGTACGTTTCTCTTCCTAAAACGATAATAAATACTCAAAACACACCTTTATGTAAATGTTATTTCTTTTTTTTACATATAGGGTGATCGGCATGCATTTTTGCGTTTTGTTATCTATAAATGTGAAATACAGTAAAATACACATTTTTGGTAGTTTTCTGTTTTT
Source organism: Scylla paramamosain (assembly GCF_035594125.1). NCBI lineage: Eukaryota > Metazoa > Arthropoda > Malacostraca > Decapoda > Portunidae > Scylla > Scylla paramamosain. The sequence goes on from NC_087188.1 coordinate 3,651,753, forward strand.
TTTTTTTTTTCCACATTGAGTGCTATTTATGTGTTCTCATGTGTTGGTACCGAGGAATCTCAAAAACACTCACAATACACGCTTCTTGGAAAGTAGGTGGCTTTGCATGCACTTTAGGGTTTGGTACATAACAGTCCGAAAAAAATTTAAAATTAACTTTTTTGATAATGTTCTTTTTTTCCACATAATTTCCTTGAATTTTGCTAGAATTTTGGCATCTTGATACCTATGAAGATGAATAACAAAAAAAAAAAAAAAAATGCTATTTTTTTATTTATTTATTTTTTTCTCTATAAAGAGTGTTATTTGTGGGTTTTAGGTTTTTGGTACTTCAAGAACTTAAAAACAAAATACACGTTTCTCATAATGTCCTTTCGTTTCCCAAATATAGGGTTCTTTGCATGTATTTAAGCGTTTTTATAGGTAACATGGTCAAAAACACTCAAAATACATGTTTTTGGTAATGTTTTTCTGTTTCTCCATAAAGGGTGTTTTGCATGCATTATAGCGTTTCAATATGTAAGGAACTCAAAAACACTTAAAGGCAAGTTCTTGGTAAAATTTGGTTTTATTCCCATGTAATGTGATTGCCCTGCTTTTTAGTGCTTTATTGCCTAACACGCTCAAAAACACTCAAAAGACACTCTTCTGGTAATGTCATTTTTTTTTTCCACATAAAGCTAGTTTCGCATGCAATTTGGGGTTTTGGTAACTAAGAATGTGAAAAACACTCAAAATACACGCATTTGGTAAGGTTGTTCTGCATCTCAAATAAGAGTGTTATTCATGAGTTTCAGCGTTTTGGTGCCTAAGAATCTCAAAAACACTCATAATGCACGTTTCTCGTAATATCGCTCTTTTCTTCATTTAGGGTGCTTTGCATGCATTTTGGCATTTTTTTTCACGTAATAGCTGAAAAACACTGAAAATACACGCTTTTGGTAATAAGAACATAAGAACATAAGAAATAAGTAAATCTGCAAGAAGGCATCAGGCCTACAAGTGGCAGTACTTGTATGAAATATGCCTACCTATTTCCACCTATCATCCCCATCCATAAATTTGTAATTTTCTCTTACTCTTCCCAAATGCCTCAGGGTAATTTTTTTCCCACATAAAAGCTAGTTTCGCATGGAATTTGGGGTTTTGGTAACTAAGAATGTAAAAAAAACACTCAAAATACACGCATTTAGTAAGGTTCTTCTCTTTCTTGATTAAGAGTGTTATTCATGAGTTTCAGTATTTTGGTATCTTAGAAACTTCTCCATAGTCGAGTTTTTGCGTTTTTTGCCTTGTGATTCTGGTGAAACTACAAAACACTCATTATACACGTTTCTCGTTATGTCCTTTTTTTTTCCTTATATAGAGTGCTTTGCATCCATTTTCGCGTTTTTTTTTTTTATGTAACAAGCTCAAAAACACACAAAATATACTTTTTTGCTAATATTATTCTATTTCTTCATATTGGTTGCTTTGCATCCGTTTTAGCGTTTTTCTACGTAAATCTTTTAAAAGACACGTTTTCAGTAATTTTGTTTTGGATTTCCATATAGAGTGACTTTCATATTATTTATCGTTTTGGTGGCTAACATGCAGAAAAACACTCAAAAGACATGTTTCTTTTAAAGTCGTTAAATTTTATCAGATAGGTGGCTTTTGCATACACTTTATGGTTTGGAACATAACTCCGAAAAAAAAGGAAAAATTAACTTTTTTGATAATATTTTTTCCACATAATTTTCCTGAATTTTGCTAGAATTTTGGCATCTTGGTACCTATGAACATCAATAACAAAAAAAATAAAATTGCTATTTTTTTATTTATTTTTTTTCTCTATTAAGAGTGTTATTTGTAGGTTTTAACGTTTTGGTATTTAAGGAACTTAAAAACATTCATAATACACATTTCTCGTAATGTCCTTTCGTTTCCCAAATATGGGGATATTTGCATGTATTTAAGCGTTTTTATAGGTAACATGATAAAAAAACACTCAAAACACTTGTTTTTGGTAATGTTATTCTGCTTCTCCATAAAGGAGTGTTTTGCATGCGTTTTAGCGATTTGGTATGTAAGGAGCTGAAAAACACTTCAAGGCAAGTTCTTGGTGAAAGTTGGTTTTATTCCAATGTAATATGATTGCCCTGCTTTTAGTGCTTTATTGCCTAACACGCTCAAAAACACTGAAAAGATCCTTTTGGTAATGAGATTTTTTTCCCACATAAAACTAGTTTTGCATGCTTTTTAGGGTTTTGCGAAGAATGTGAAAAAAACACTCAAAATACACGCATTTGGTAATGTTGTTCTGTTTCTCAATTAAGATTGTTATTCATGAGTTTCAGCATATTGGTATCTAAGAAACTTCTTTATATACACGAGTTTTTTGCGTTTTTTGCCTTGTGGTTCCTGTGAACCACAAGTTCTTTTGCCCGAAAATAATAATACACTCATTATACATGTTTCTCGTAATGTCCTTATCTTTCCCAATAGGGAGTGCTTTGCATCCATTTTTGCGTTTTTTGTAGGTAACAAGCTCAAAAACACTCAAAATATACCTTTTTGGTAATGTTATTCTATTTCTTCATATTGGTTGGTTTTCATCTGTTTTTCTACGTAAAACATCGAAAAGACACGTTTTCAGTAATTTATTTTTCGATTCCCAAAGAATATTCCCAGAATTTTGGCATCTTAGAACCTATGAAGATGAATAACAAAACAAAAAAAGAAAATTTTATTTTTTTTCTCTATAAAGTGATATTTGTGGGTTTTAGCTTTTTTGGTACTTAAGGAACTTAAAAGCACTCATAATACACGTTTTTCGTAATGTCCTTTCTTTTCCCAAAAATAGGGTTCTTTGCATGTATTTAAGCGGTTTTATTGGTAACATGATCAAAAACACTCAAAATACATGTTTTTGGTAATGTTCTTCTGTTTCACCATTAAGTGTATTTTGCATGCGTGTTAGTGTTTTGGTATATAAGGAGCTCAAAAACACTTAAAGGCAAGTTCTTGGTAAATATTCGTTTTACTCCGATATAATGTGATTGCCCTCCTTTTTAGAGTTTTATTGCCTATCACGCTCAAAAACACTCAAAAGACACTTTTCTTGTAAAGTAATTTTTTTTCCCAACAAATCTATTTTTGCATGCAATTTGGGGTTTTGGTAACTAAGAATGTTAAAAGCACTCAAAATACACGCATTTAGTAAGGTTGTTCTGTATCTCAATTAATAGTGTTATACATGAGTTTTAGCATTTTGGTATCTAGGAAACCTCTCCATATACACAAGATTTTGCGTTTTTTGCCTTGTGGTTCTTTTGAACTACAAAACACTCATTATACACTTTTTCTTGCAATGTCCTTTTGTTTCCCAATATAGAGTGCTTTGCATCAATTTTCGCGTTTTTTATAGGTACCAAGCTCAAAAACATTCAAAATATACGTTTTTAGTAACGTCTTTCTATTTCTTGATATTCGTTGCTTTGCATCCGTTTTAGCGTTTTTCTACGAAAAACACTGAGAAGACACGTTTTCAGTAACTTTGTTTTGGATTCCCATATAGAGTGATTTCCTTATTATTTATCATTTTGGTGACTAACATGCTAAAAAACACTCAAAACACAGATTTCTGGTAAGGTCGTTTAATTTCCTCATATAGGAGGCTTTGCATGCACTTTAGGTTTGGGTCCGAAAAAAAAAAAAGCTTAAATTAACTTTTTTGATAATATTGTTTTATCATATGATTGCCCTGAATTTTCCCAGAATTTTGGTATCTCGGTACCTATGAAGATGATTAAAAAAGAAAAAATTCCTATTCCGAAAAAAAAGCTGAAATGAACTTTTTTGATAATATTGTTTTATCATATGATTGCCCTGAATTTTCCCAGAATTTTGGTATCTCGGTACCTATGAAGATGAAAAAAAAAGAAAAAAATTCCTATTTTTTTTTCTAAATAAAGAGTGTTATTTGTGGGTTTTAGCTTTTTGGTACTTAAGGAACTTAAAAAAAAAACACTCATAATACACGTTTCTCGTAATGTACTTTTGTTTCCCAAAAATAATGTTGTTTGCATGTATTTAAGCGTTTTTATAGATAACATGACCAAAAACACTGAAAATACATTTTTTTGGTAATGTTATTCTGTTTTTTTTTATAAAGTGTGTTTTCCATGCGTTTTGTATATAAGGAGCTCAAAAACACTTAAAGGCAAGTTTTTGGTATAAATTGGTGTTATTCCAGTGTAATATGATTGCGCTGCTTTTTAGTGCTTTATTGCCTATGACGTTCAAAAACACTTAAAAGACACTTTTCTGGTAATGTCATTTTTTCTCTGAGATAAAGGAGATAAAATGTGAAAAGCACTCAAAGTACACGCATTTAGTAAGGTTGTTCTGTTTCTCAATTAAGAGTGTTATTCATGATTTTCAGCATTTTGGTATCTAGGAAATCTCTCCATATACACAAGATTTTGCGTTTTTTGTCTTGTGGTTCTTTTGAACTATAAAACAATCATTATACACTTTTCTTGCAATGTCCTTTTGTTTCCCAATATAGAGTGCTTTGCATCTATTTTCGCGTTTTTTATAGGTAAAAAGCTCAAAAACACTCAAAATATATCTTTTTGGTAACGTTTTTCTATTTCTTGATATTGGTTGGTTTCCATCCGTTTTAACGTTTTTCTACGTAAAACACTGAGAAGACACGTTTTCAGTAACTTTGTTTTGGATTCCCATATAGAGTGAGTTGCTTATTATTTATCGTTTTGGTGACTAACATGCTAAAAAACAATCAAAACACAGATCTCTGGTAAGGTCGTTTAATTTCCTCATATTGGAGGCTTTGCATGCACTTTAGGGTTTGGTACATAACAGTCCGAAAAAAGGGCTGAAATTAACTTTTTTGATAATATTCTTTTATCACATAATTGCCCTGAATTTTCCCAGAATTTTGCCATCTCGGTACCTATGAAGATGAATAAGAAAAAAAAAAAAAATATCATATTTATTTTATTTTTTAATTTTTTTTTCTTTTCTAAATGAAGAGTGTTATTTGTGGGTTTTAGCTTTTTGGTACTTAAGGAACTTAAAAAAAACACTCATAATACAAGTTTCTCGTAATGTCCTTTTGTTTCCCAAACATAATGTTCTTTGCATATACTTAAGCGTTTTTATAGATAACATGATCAAAAACACTCAAAATACATGTTTTTGATAACGTTATTCAGTTTCTCCATAAAGTTTGTTTTCCATGCGTTTTAAAGGTTTGGTATATAAGGGGTTAAAAAACACTTAAAGGCAAATTCTTCGTAAAAGTTGGTTTTATTCCCATGTAATATGATAGTTCTGCTTTTTAGTGCTTTGTTGGATATCACGCTGAAAAACACTCAAAAGACACTTTTCTGGTGATGTCATTTTTTTTTCCCAAAAGATGCTAGTTTCTCATGTAATTTGGCATTTTCGTAACTAAGAATGTGAAAAACACTCAAAATACATAATTTAGTAAGGTAGTTCTGTTTATCGATTAAAAGTGTTATTCATGCATTTATTCATTTTGGTATGTAAGAAATTTCTCTATATACACGAGTTTTTGCGTTTATTGCCTCATGGTTCTTTTAAAACTATAAAACATTCATTATACACGTTTCTTGTAATGTTCTTTTGTTTCCCAATATAGAGTGCTTTCCATCCATTTTCGCATTTTTTGTAGGTAACAAGCTGAAAAACACTCAAAATATATCTTTTTGGTAATGTTATTCTATTTCTTCATATTAGTTGGCTTGCATCCGTTTTAGCGTTTTTCTTCGTAAATCACTGAAAAGACACGTTTTCAGTAATATTGTTGAAATTGCTGAAAAAACACTCAAAAGACAGATTTCTGGTAAAGTCGTGTAATTTCCCCATATAGGTGGCTTTCCATGCACTTTTGGGTTTGGTACATAATTCCGGAAAAAAGCTATAAATTTTTTTTTTATAATGTGTTTTTTACATAATTTCCCTGAATTTTGCCTGAATTTTGGCATCTTCATACCTATGTAGATCAATAACAAAAAAAAAAAAATTCTATTTTTTTAGTTATTTATTTTTTTCTCTATTTGTGGGTTTTAGTTTTTTGGTACTTAAGGAACTTAAAAACAATCATAATACACGATTTTCGTAATGTCCTTTCGTTTCACAGACATAGGGTTCTTTGCTTGTATTTAAGCGTTTTTATAGGTAACATGATCAAAAACACTCAAAATATTGTAACAAAATAATGTATAAATGTAATTTGGGATTTTCGTAGCTAAGAATGTGAAAAAAAAAACACTCAAAATACACACATTTGGTAAGGTAGTTCTGTTTCTCAATTAAAAGTGTTATTCATGAGTTTTAGCATTTTGGTATGTAAGAAAGTTTTTGCGTTTTTTGCCTTGTGGTTCTTGTGAAACTATAAAACAATCATTATACACGTTTCTCTAAATGTCCTTTTTTCTTCCCAATATAGAGTGCTTTTACATCTATTTTCGCGTTTTTTTGTAGGTAAAAAGCTCAAAAACACGTTTTGGTAATGTTATTCTATTTCTTCATATTCGTTGCTTTGCATCCGTTTTAGCGTTTTTTCTACGTAAAACGCTGAAAAGACACGTATTCAGTAATTTTGTTTTGGATTCACATATTAACTGACTTCCATATTATTTATCAGTTTGGTTCCTAACATGCTGAAAAACACTGAAAAGACAGGTTTCTGGTAAAGTTGTTTAATTTCCTCATATAGGTGGCTTTGAATGCACTTTAGGGTTTGGTAAATAATAATCCGAAAAAAAAGCTATAATTAACTTTTTTGATAATGTTCTTTTTTCCACATAAATTCCCTGAATTTTGGCAGAATTTTTAAATTTTTATTTTATTTTTTTTCTCTTTAAAGAGTGTTATTTGTGGGTTTTAACGTTTTGGTACTTAAGGAACATCAAAACAGTCATAATACACGTTTTTCGTAATGTCCTTTCGTTTCCCAAAGATAGGGTTCTTTGCATGTATTTAAGTGTTTTTATAGGTAACATGATCAAAAACACTTAAAACACATGTTTTTTGTAATGTTTTTTCTGCTTCTCCATAAAGGAATGTTTTGCATGCGTTTTAGCGTTTTGGTATGTAAGGAGCTCAAAAACACATAATGGCAAGTTCTTGGTCAAAGTTGGTTTTATTCCCATGTAATGTGATTGCCCTGCTTTCTAGTGCTTTATTGCCAAACACGCTCAAAAACACTCAAAAGACACTTATGGTAACGTCATTTTTTTCCCACATAAAGCTAGTTTGGCATGCTATTTGAGATTTTGCTAACTAAGAATGTGAAAAACACTGAAAATACACGCTTTTAGTAAGATTGTTCTGTTCTTAATTAAGATTGTTATTCATGAGTTTCAGCATTTTGGTATCTAAGAAACTTCTTTATATACACGAGTTTTTGCGCTTTTTGCCTTGTGGTTCTTGTGAACCATAAGTTCTTTTGCTCGAAAATAATAAGACACTCATTATACACGTTTCTCGTAATGTCCTTTTGTTTCCCAATAGGGAGTGCCTTGCATCCATTTTCACCTTTCTTGTAGGTAACAAGCTCAAAAACACTCAAAATATAGCTTTTTTGTAATGTTATTCTATTTTTTTTTCATATTGGTTGGTTTGCATCCTTTTTAGCGTTTTTCTACGTAAAACACCGAAAATACACGTTTTCAGTAATTTTGTTTTTGATTCCCATATAGATTGACTTCCTTTGGTTTTATCGTTTTAGTGCCTAACATGCTGAAAAACACTCATAAGACAGTTTTCTGGCAAAGACGTTTGATTTCCCCATATAGGTGGTTTTGCATGCACTTTAGGGTTTGCTACATATTAGTCGAGAAAAAAAAAAGCTAAAATTAACTTTTTTGATAATGTTCTTATTTCAGAAAATTTCATGAATTTTGCTTAAATTTTGGCACCTCGGTACCTGTGAAGATGAATAAGAAAGAAAAAAAAATATCGTATTTTTTTATTTATTTATTTTTTTTTTTCTCAATAGAGTTATTTGTGGCTTTTAGCTTTTTGGTACTTAATGAATTTAAAAATACTTATAATACACGTTTCTCGTAATGTCCTTTCCTTTCCCACAAATAGGGTTCTTAGCATGTATTTAAGCGTTTTTATTGGTAACATGATCAAAAACACTCAAAATACATGTTTTTGGTAATGTTACTCTGTTTCTCCATAAAGTGTGTTTTGCATGCGTTTTAGCGTTTTGGTAAAGGCAAGTTCTTGGTAAACATTGGTTTTATTCCCATGTAATGTGATTGCCCTTCTTTTTAATGCTTTACTGCCTATCACGCTCAAAAACACTCAATAGACACTTTTCTGAAAATGTCGTTTTTTTTTTTTTTTACCACAAAAAGCTGGTGTCGCAATCAATTTGGGCTTTGGGTAACTAAGAATGTGAAAAGCACTCAAAATACACGCATTTAGTAAGGTTTTTCTGTTTCTCAATTAAGAGTGTTATTCATGAGTTTCGGCATTTTGGTATCTAGGAAACTACCTAGTTTCGCATGTAATTTGTGATTTTCGTAACTAAGAATGTGAAAAACACTCAAAATACACACATTTTGTAAGGTAATTCTGTTTCTCAATTAAAAGTGTTATTCATGAGTTTCATCATTTTTGTATCTAAGAAACTTCTCTAGGTACAGGAGTTTTTGCGTTTTTTGCCTTTTGGTTCTTGTGGAACTATAAAACACTCATTATACGCGTTTCTCAGAATGTCCTTTTGTTTTGCAATACTTTACATCCATTTTTGCATTTTTTAGGTAACAAGCTCAAAAACATTCAAAATATACATTTTTCGTATTGTTATTCTATTTCTTCATATTGGTTGGTTTGCATCCTTTTTAGCGTTTTTCTACGTAAAACACTGAAAAGACACGTTTTCAGTAATTTTGTTTTGGATTCCCATATTGAGTGACTTCCATGTTATTATCGTTTTGGTGCCTAAAATACTGAAAAACACTCAAAAGTAAGGTTTCTCGTGAAGTCGTTTAATTTCCTCATGTAGGTGGCTTTGCATTCACTTAAGAGTTTGGTACATAACATAAAATTAACTTAAATTACATAAGATAAAATTAACTTTTTTGATAATATTTTTTTATCCCATAATTGCCCAGAATTTTCCCAGAATTTTGGCATCTCGGTACCTATGAAGATGAACAAAAAAAAAAAAAAAAAAAAAAAATGCCGTTTTTTTATATATTTATTTATTTTTTTCTTTATAAAGAGTGTTATTTGTGGGTTTTAGTTTTTTGGTTCTTAAGGAACTTAAAAACACCCATGATACACGTTTCTCGTAATGTCCTTTCGTTTCGCAAACATAGGGTTCTTTGCATGTATTTTCGCGTTTTTATAGGTAGCATGATCAAAAACACTCAAAATACATGTTTTTGGTAATGTTATTCTAATTCTCCATAAAGGGTGTTTTGCATTCGTTTTAGCGTTTTGGTATGTAAGGAGCTCAAAAAAAACTTAAAGGCAAGTTCTTGGTAAAAGTTGGTTTCATTCCCATGTAATGTTATTGCCCTGCTTTTTAGTGCTTTATTACCTAACACGCTCAAAAACACTCAAAGTCATTTTTCTGCTAATGTCATCTCTTACCAACATAAAGCTAGTTTTACATGCAATTTGGGGTTTTGGTAAATAAGAATGTGAAAAACACTCAAAATACACGCATTTCGTAAGGTTGTTATGTTTCTCATTTAAGAGTGTTATTCATGAGTACCAGCATTTTGGTAACTAAGAAACTTCTCCATATACACGAGTTTTTGCGTTTTTTGCCTTGTGGTTCTTGTGAAACTATAAAACACTCATTATTCACATTTCTCGTAATGTCCTTTTGTTTCCCAATATATAGTGCTTTGCATCCTTTTTTGCGTTTTTTGTAGGTAACAAGATTAAAAACACTCAAAATATACCATTTCGGTAATATTCCATTTCTTCATATTTGTTGGTTTGCATCCGTTTTAGCGTTTTTGTACCTAAAACACAGAAAAGACACGTTTTCAGTATTTTGTTTTGGATTCTCATATAGAGTGACTTCCATATTATTTATCGTTTTGATGCCTAACAAGCTGAAAATCACTCAAAAGACAGGTTTCTGGTAAAGTCGTTAAATTTACCTCATATAGGTGGCTTTGAATGCACTTTAGGGTTTGGTAAATAAGAGTCCGTAAAAAAGCTAAAATTAACTTTTTTGATAATGATCTTTTATCACATAATTGCCTTGAATTTTGCCAGAATTTGGCATCTCGGTACCTATGAAGATGAATAAAAAAAAATAAAAAAATTGTTTTTCTATTTATTTATTTATTTTTTTTCTGAATAAAAAGTGTTACTTGTGGGTTTTAGCTTTTTGGTTCTTAAGGAACTGGAAAACACTCATAATACACGTTTCTCGTAATATCCTTTCCTTTCCCAAACATAAGGTTCTTTGCATGTATTTAAGCATTTTTTATAGATCACATGATTAAAAAACACTGAAAATACCTGTTGTTGGTTATGTTATTTTGTTTCTATATAAAGTGTGTTTTGCATTAGTTATAGCACATATAAGGAGCTGAAAAACACTTAAAGGCAAGTTCTTGGTAAACGTTGGTTTTATTCCATGTAATGTGATTGCCCTACATTTTAGTGCTTTATTGCCTAACACTCTCAAAAACACTCAAAAGACACTTTTCTGGTAATGTCGTTCTTTTCCCACATAAAGCTATATTCGCATTGAATTTCGTTTTTTTTTTAACTAAGAATGTGAAATAACACTGAAAATACACGCATTTAGTAAGGTTGTTTTGTTTTTCTATTAAGAGTTTTATTCATGAGTCTCAGCATTTTGGTATCTAAGAAACTTCTCCATATATACGAGTTTTTGTGTTTTTTGCCTTGTGGATCTTGTGAAACTATAAAACACTCATTATACACGTTTCTCGTAATGTCCTTTTGTTCCCAATATAGAGTTCTTTGCATGCATTTTCGCGTTTTTTTTTTGTAGGTAACAAGTTCAAAAACACTCAAAAGATACGTTTTTGGGGATGTTTTTCTATTTCTTCGTATTGGTTGGTTTGCATCCGTTTTAGCGTTTTTCTACGTAAAACAGTGAGAAGACATGTTTTCAGTAATTTTGTTTTGGATTCCCATATTGAGTTACTTCAATGATATTTATCGTTTTGGTGCCTAATATGCTAAAAACACTCAAAAGACGGGTTTCTTGTAAAGTCGTTTAATTTCCATATATAGGTGGCTTTGCATGCACTTTAGGGTTTGGTACATAACAGTCCGAAAAAAATCTACAATTAACTTTTTTGATAATGTTCTTTTTTCCACATAATTTCCCTGAATTTTGCCAGAATTTTGGCATCTTGGCACCTATGAAGATGAATAACAAAAAAAAAAAAAAAAATTTCTATTTTTTTTTTTTTCTCTATAAAGAGTGTTATTTGTGGGTTTTATCTTTTTGGTACTTAAGGAACTTAAAAACACTGATAATGCACGTTTCTCATAATGTCCTTTCGTTTCCCAAATACAGGGTTCTTTGCATGTATTTAAGTGTTTTTATAGGTAACATGATCAAAAACACTCAAAATACATGTTTTTTGTAATGTTTTTCTGTTTCTCCATAAAGGGTGTTTTGCATGCGTTTTAGCGTTTTAATATGTAAGGAGCTGAAAAACACTTAAAGGCAAGTTCTTGGTAAAATTTCGTTTTATTTCCATGTAATGTGATTGCCCTGCTTTATAGTGCTTTATTGCCTAACACGCTCAAAAACACTCAAAAGACACTCTTCTGGTAATGTCTTTTTTTTTTTTTTCCACATAAAGCTAGTTTCGCATGCAATTTGGGGTTTTGGTAACTAAGAATGTGAAAAACACTCAAAATACACGCATTTGGTAAGGTTGTTCTGTATCTCAATTAAGAGTGTTATTCATGAGTTTCAGCGTTTTGGTACCTAAGAATCTCAAAAACACTCATAATGCACGTTTCTCGTAATGTCGCTCTTTTTTTAAATATATGTATATGTATATATATATATATATATATATATATATATATATATATATATATATATATATATATATATATATATATATATATATATATATATATATATATATATATATATATATATATATATATATATATTATTATGTTATTTGTGGATTTTAGGTTTTTGGTAGTTAAGGAACTTAAAAACACTCATAATACACGTTTCTCGTAATATCCTTACGTTTCCCAAACATAAGTTTCTTTGCATGTATTTAAGCGTTTTTATAGATAACATTATCAAAAACACTCAAAAAAGAAGTTTTTGGTGATGTTATTTTAATTCTCCATAAAGTTTGTTTTCCATGCGTTTTAGCGGTTTGGTATGTAAGGAGCTCAAAAACACATATTGGCAAGTTCTTGGTAAGAGTTGGTTTTATTCCCATGTAATATGATTGCCCTGCTTTTTAGTACTTCATTGCCTAACACGCTCAAAAACAATTAAAAGACACTTCTGGTCATTTAATTTTTTCCCTCATAAAGCTATTTTGCATGCTATTTTGGGTATTGCTAACTAGGAATATGAAAAACACTCAAACTACACGCATTTTCTAAGGTTGTTCTGTTTCTCAATTAAGATTGTTTTTCATGAGTTTTAGCATTTTGGTATCTAAGAAACTTCTTTATATACACGAGTTTTTGCGTTTTTCTATGTAAAACACTGAGAAGATACATTTTCAGTAATTTTGTTTTGGATTCCCAAATAGAGTGAGTTCCTTATTATTTATCGTTTTAGTGCCTAACATGCTGAAAAACACTCAAAAGACAGATTTCTGGTAAGGTCGTTAAATTTCCTCATATAGGAGACTTTGCATGCACTTTAGGGTTTGGTACATAACAGTCCGAAAAAAAAAAGCTAAAATTAACTTTTTTGATAATATTCTTTTGTTCATATAACTTTCCTGAATTTTCCCAGAATTTTGGCATCTCGGTACCTATGAAGATGAAAAAAAAATTCCTATTTTCTTTTTCTAAATTTAGTGTTATTTGTGGGTTTTAGCTTTTTGGTACTTAAGGAACTTAAAAAAAAACACTCATAATACACGTTTCTCGTAATGTTCTTTTGTTTCCCAAACATAATGGTCTTTGCATGTATTTTAGCGTTTTTATAGATAACATCATAAAAACACCCAAATTACATGTTTTTGGTAACGTTATTCTGTTTCTCTATAAAGTTTGTTTTGCATACATTTTAGCGGTTTGGTATATAAGGAGCTCAAAAACATTTAAAGGCATGTTCTTGGTAACAATTGGTTTTATTCCAATGAAAAGTGATTGCCCTACTTTTTAGTGCTTTATTGCCTATTACGCTCAAAAACACTCAAAAGACATTTTTCTGGAAATGTCATGTTTTCGCAGATAAATCTGGTTTCGCATGAAATTTGGGTTTTTGGTAACTAAGAATATGAAAAAACACTCAAAATACACGAATTTGGTAAGGTTGTTCTGTTTCTCATGTGTTATTGATGAGTTTCAGCATTTTGGTATCTAAGAAACTTCTCAATATACACGAGTTTTTGCGTTTTTTGCCCTGTTGTTCTTTTGAACTATAATATACTCATTATATACTTTTCTTGCAATGTCCCTTTGTTTCCCAATATAGAGTGCATTGTATCAATTTTAGCGTTTTTTTTTTTGTAGGTAACAAGCTCAAAAACAATCAAAATATACCTTTTTGGTAATTTTTTTTCTATTTCTTGATATTGGTTGGTTTGCATTTATTTTAACGTTTTTCTACGTAAAACACTGGGAAGACACGTTTTCAGTAATTTTGTTTTGCATTCCCATATAAAGTGAGTTCCTTATTATTTATCATTTTGGTGACTAACATGCTGAAAAACACTCAAAAGACAGATTTCTGGTAAGGTCGTTTAATTTCCTTATATAAGAGGCAGTTTTAGGGTTTGGTACATAACAGTCCAAAAAAAAAGCTAAAATCAACTTTTTTGATAATATTCTCTTATCATATAATTGCCTTGAATTTTCCCAGAATTTTGGCATTTCTGTACCTATGAAGAAAAAAAAAAAATCCTATTTTTTAATTTTTTTATTTATTTATTTTTTCTAAATAAAGAGTGGATTTTAGGCTTTCGGTACTTAACAACACTCATAATATACGTTTCTCGTAATGTCCTTTTCTTTCCCAAACATAAGGTTCTTTTCATGTATTTAAGCGTTTTTATAGATAACACGATCAAAAACACTCAAAATACCTGTTTTTGGTAATTTTATTCTGTTTCTCCATAAAGTTTGTTTTACATGCGTTTTAGCGGTTTAGTATATAAGGAGCTCAAAAAACACTTAAAGGCATGATCTTGATAAAAATTGGTTTTATTCAAATGTAATGTGATTGCCCTGTTTTTTAGTGCTTTATTGCCTATCAGGCTCAAAAACACTCAAAATACATTATTCTGATAATGTCATTTTTTTCTCACATAAAGCTGGTTTCGCATGCAATTTGGGGTTTTGGTAACTAAGAATGTGAAAAGCTCTCAAAATACACGCATTTAGTAAGGTTGTTCTGTTTCTCAATTAGGAATGTTATTCATGAGTTTCAGCATTTTGGTATCTAGGAAACTTCTCCATATCCACATGTTTTTGTGTTTTTTGCCTTTTGGTTCTTTTGAACTATAAAACACTCATTATACACTTTTCTTGCAATGTCCTTTTATTTCCTAATATTGAGTGCTTTGCATCAATTTTCATGTTATTTGTAGGTAACAAGCTCAGAAAAACTCAAAATATACCTTTTTAGTAATGTTTTGCTATTTGTTTTTTATATTGGTTGGTTTGCATCCGTTTTACCGTTTTTCTACGTAAAACACTGAGAAGACACGTTTTCAGTAATTTTGTTTTGAATTCCCATATAGAGTGAGTTCCTTATTTATTTATCGTTTTGGTGCCTAACATTCTGAAAAAAACACTCAAAACACAGATTTCTTTTAAGGTCGTTTAATTTCCTCATATAGGAGGCTTTGCATGCAATTTAGGGTTTGGTATATAACAGTCCTAAAAAAAGCTAAAATTAACTTTTTTGATAATTTTGTTTTATCATATAATAGTCCTGAATTTTCCCAGAATTTTGGCATCTCGGTACATATGAAGATGAATAACAAAAAAAAAAAAAATCCTATTTTTTTCATTTTCTTACTTTTTTTTTTCTAAATACTCGTATAGAGTCTTATTTGTGGGTTTTAGCTTTTTGGTACATAAGGAACTTAAAAACATTTATAATACACATTTCTCGTAATGTCCTTTCGTTTCGCAAACATAAGGTTCTTTGCATGTATTTGAGCGTTTTTATAGATAACATGATCAAAAAGATTCAAAATATATGTTTTTGGTAATCTTATTTTGTTTCTCCATAAAAGGTGTTTTGCATGCGTTTTAGCGTATTGGTATGTAATGGGCTCAAAAACAGTTAAAGGCAAGTTCTTGGTAAAAGTTGTTTTTATTCCCATGTAATGTGATTGCCCTGCTTTTTAGTGCTTTATTGCCTAACACGCTCAAAAACACTCAAAAGACAATTTCTGGTAATATCATTTGTTTTCCCACATAAAGCTAGTTTTGCATGGAATTTGGGGTTTTGGTAACTAAGAATGTGAAAAAAACTCAAAACACAGGCATTTAGTAAGGTTGTTCTATTACTTAATTAAAAGTGTTATTCATGATTTTCAGCATTTGTATATGTAAGAAACTTTTCTAATACACACATTTGCTAAAGTATTTCTGTTTCAAATTTAAAAGTGTTATTCATGAGTTTTAACTTTTTGGTATGTCAGAAACATCTTTATGTACACGAGTTTTGAGTTTTTTACCTTGTGGTTCTTCTCAAAATATAAAACACTCATAGACGTTTCTCGTAATGTTCTTTTCTTTGCCAATATAAAGTGGTTTCCATCCATTTTTTCATTTTTTGTAGGTAACAAGCTGAAAAACACATCAAAATATATCTTTTTGGTAATGTTATTCTATTTCTTCATATTGGTTGGTTTACATCCGTTTTAGCGTTTTCTAGGTAAATCACTGAAAAGACACGTTTTCAGTAATATTGTTGAAATTGCTGAAAAAAACACTCATAAGACAGGTTTCTGGTAAAGTCGAGTAATTTTTCCATATAGGTGGCTTTGCATGCACTTCAGGGTTTGGTACATAAAGCTAAAGCATAAAGCTAAAATTATTTTTTTATAATGATTTTTTTTACAAAATTTCCCTGAATTTTTCCAGAATTTTGGTAACTCAGTACCTATGAAGATGAATAACAAAAATTTTTTTTTCTCTCTATAAAGTGTTATTTGTGACTTTTAGCTTCTTGGTACTTAAGGAACTTAAAAACATTCATAATAAACGATTTTCGTAATGCCCTTTTCTTATACAAACATAGGGTTCTTTACATGTATTTAAGCGTTTTTATAGGTAACATGATCAAAAACACTCAAAATACATATTTTTGGTAATGTTATTCTGTTTGTCCATAAGGGGTGTTTTACATGCGTTTTAGCGTTTTGGTATGTAAGGAGTTAAAAAACACTTAAAGGCAAGTTCTTCGTAAAAGTTGGTTTTATTCCCAAGTGATGTGATTGTTTTGCTTTTTAGTGCTTTGTTGTATATCACGCTCAAAAACACTCAAAGGACATTTTTCTGGTAATGTCATTTTTTTTTCCCCACATAAAGGTAGTTTCGCGTGTAATTTGGCAATTTCGTAACTAAGAATGTGAAAAATACTCAAAATACACAATTTGGTAAGGTAGTTCTGTTTCTCGATTAAAAGTGTTATTCATGCATTTCATCATTTTGGTATGTAAGAAACTTCTCTATATACACGAGTTTTTGCGTTTATTGCCTTGTGGTTTTTGTGAAACTATTAAACACTCATTTTTTCTCATTTCTCGTAATGTTCTTTTGTTTCCTAATATAGAGTGCTTTCCATCCATTTTTGCATTTTTTGTATGTAACACGCTTAAAAACACTCAAAATATATATTTTTGGTAGTGTTATTCTACTTCTTCATATTGGTTGGTTTTCATCCGTTTTAGCGTTTTTCTTTGTAAATCTCCGAAAAGACTCGTTTTCCGTAATACTGTTGAAATTGCTTCTGGTACAGGTTTATGGTAAAGTCGTGTAATTTTCCCATAGAGGTGGCTTTGCATGCACTTCAGGGTTTGTTACATAACTGCGGAAAAAAAAAATTTTTTTGTTAATTTTTTTTTCTTTACGAAATTTCCCTGAATTTTGCCAGAATTCTAGCATCTCGGTACCTGTGAAGATGAATAACAAAAAAAAAAAAAAAAAATTATTTTTTTATATATATTTTTTTCTCTATAAAGAGTGTTATTTGAATGTATTAGCTTTTTGGTACTTAAGGAACCTAAAAACTCTCATAATACATAATTTTCGTAATATCCATTCATTTCACAAACATAGGGTTTTTTACATGTATTTAAGCGTTTTTATAGGTAACATCATCAAAACACTTAAATTCATGTTTTTAGTAATGTTATATTGTTTCTCCATAAAGGGTGTTTTGCATGCGTTTTATCGTTTTCTTATGTAAGGAGTTAAAATCACTTAAAGGCATGTTTTTGGTAAAAGTTGGTTTTATTCCCATGTAATGTGATTGTTCTGCTTTTTAGTGCTTTGTTGCATATCACGCACTAAAACACTCACAAGACACTTTTCTGGTAATGTCATTTTTTCCCACATAAAACTAGTTTCGCTTGTAATTTCGGATTTTCGTAACTAAGAATGTGAAAAACACTAAAAATACTCACATTTGGTAAGATACTTCTGTTTCTCAATTAAAAGTCTAATTCATGAGTTTCAGCATTTTGGAATGTAAGAAACTTCTTTATATACACGAGTTTTTGCGGTTTTTGCCTTGTGGTTCTTATGAAACTATAAAACACTCATTATACTCGTTTCTCGTAATGTCCATTTGCTTCCCAATATAGAGTGCTTTCCATCCATTTTCGCGTTTTTTCTAGGTAACAATTTCAAAAACTCAAACTATACCTTTTTGGTAATGTTATTCTATTTCTTCATTTTGGTTGGTTTCCATCCGTTTTAGCGTTTTCTACGTAAAACACCGAAAAGACACGTTTTCAGTAATTTTGTTTTGGATTCCCATATATATTGACTTTCTTGGGTTTTATCGTGTTGGTTCCTAACATGCTGAAAAACACTCATAAGACAGTTTTTTGGCAAAGACGTTTAATTTCCCCATATAGGTGGCTTTGCATGCACTTTAAGGGTTTGGTACATAAGAGTCCGAAAAAAAAGCTAAATTTAACTTTTTTGATAATGTTCTCATTTCATATAATTTCTTGAACTTTTCCCGAATTTTGCCACCTCGTTACCTGTGAAGATGAATAAGAATGAAAAAAAATATCGTATTTTTTTTTCTCAATAAAGAGTGTAATTTGTGGCTTTTAGCTTTTTTCGTACTTAATGAATTTAAAAGCACTCATAATACACGTTTCTCGTAATGTCCTTTCATTTCCCAAAAATGGGGTGTCCTTTTGTTTTACAAACATAGGGTTATTTACATGTATTTAAGCGTTTTTATTGGTAAAATGATCAAAAACACTCAAAATACATGTTTTTTGTAATGTTATTCTGTTTCACCATAAAGTGTATTTTGCATGCATTTTAGTGTTTTGGTATATAACGAGCTCAAATACACTGAAAGGCAAGTTCTTGTTAAAAATTGGTTTTATTCCAATGTAATGTGATTGCCCTGCTTTTTAGTGCTTTATTGCCTAACACGCTCAAAAACACTCAAAAGACATTTTTCTGGTAATGTCATTTTTTTTCCCACATAAAGCTGGTTTCGCATGTAATTTGGGGTTTTGGTAACTAAGGATGTGAAAAGCTTTCTAAATACACGCATTTTGTAAGATGGTTCTGTTTCTCAATTAAGAGTGTTGTTCCAGAGTTTCAGCATTTTGGAATGTAAGAAACTTCTCTATATACACAAGTTTTTGCGTTTTTTGCCTTGTAGTTCTTGTGAAACTATAAAACACTCATTATACACGTTCCTCGTAATGACCTTTTGCTTCCCAATATAGAGTGCTTTCCATCCATTTTCGTGTTTTTTGTAGGTAACAATTTCAAAAACGCTCAAAATATACCTTTTTGGTAATATTGGTTGGTTTGCATCCGTTTTAGCGTTTTTCTACGTAAAACACCGAAAAGACACGTTTTTAGTAATTTTGTTTTGGATTCCCATATAGATTGACTTCCATGTTATTTATCGTGTTGGTTCCTAACATGCTGAAAAACACTCATAAGACCGTTTTCTGGCAAAGACGTTTAATTTCCCCATATAGGTGGCTTTGCATGCACTTTAGGGGTTTGGTACATAGCAGTCCGATAAAAAAAGCTAAATTTAACTTTTTGGATAATGTTCTTATTTCACATAATTTCCTGAATTTTGCCCGAATTTTGGCATCTCGGTACCTGTGAAGATGAATAAGAAAGAAAAAAAAATATTGTATTTTTTTTATTTATTTATTGTTTCTCAATAAAGAGTGTTATTTGTGGCTTTTAGCTTTTTGGTAATTAATGAACTTAAAAACACTCATAATACACGTTTCTCGTAATCTCCTTTCGTTTCCCAAAAATAGTGTTCTTTGCATGTATTTAAGCGTTTTTATTGGTAACATGATCAAAAACACTCAAAATACATGTTTTTGTTAATGTTATTCTGTTTCACCATAAAGAGTGTTCTGCATGCGTTTTAATGTTTTGGTATATAAGGAGCTCAAAAACACTTAAAGGCAAGTTCTTGGTAAAAATTCGTTTTCCTCCAATGTAATGTGATTGCCCTCCTTTTTACTGCTTTATTGCCTATCACGCTCAAAAACACTCAAAAGACACTTTCTGGTAAAGTCATTTTTTTTATCCCACAAATCTATTTTCGCATGCAATTTGGGGTTTTGGTAACTAAGAATGTGAAAAGCACTCAAAATACACGCATTTATTAAGGTTTTTCTGTTTCTGAATTAGGAGTGTTATACATGAGTTTTAGCATTTTTGTATCTAGGAAACCTCTCCATATACACGAGATTTTGCGTTTTTTGGCTTGTGGTTCTTTTGAACTATAAAACACTTATTATACACTTTTCTTGCAGTGTCCTTTTGTTTCCCAATATAGGGTGCTTTACATCAATTTTCGCGTTTTTTTGTAGGTAACAAGCTGAAAAACACTCAAAATATATCTTTTTAGTAACGTTTTTCTATTTCTTCATATTGGTTGCTTTGCATCCGTTTTAGCGTTTTTCTACGTAAAACACTGAGAAGACACGTTTTCAGTAACTTTGTTTTCGATTCCCTTATAGAGTGAGTTCCATATTATTTATCGTTTTGATGCCTAACATGCTAAAAAATACTCAAAACACAGATTTCTGGTAAGGTCGTTTAATTTCCTCATATAGGAGGCTTTGCATGCACTTTAGGGTTTGGTACATAACAGTCCGAAAAAAAAGCTGAAATTAACTTTTTTGATAATATTTTTTTTTATCATATGATTGCCCTGAATTTTCCCAGAATTTTGGCTTCTCGGTACCTATGAAAATGAATAACAAAAAAAAAAAAAAAAAAAAAATTCCTATTTTTTAAATTTTTAATTTTTTTTATTTTCTAAATAAAGAGTGTTATTTGTAGGTTTGAGCTTTTTGGTACTTAAGGAACTTAAAAAACACTCATAATACATGTTTCTCGTAATGTCCTTTTGTTTTCCAAACATAATGTTCTTTCCATGTATTTAAGCGTTTTTATAGATAACATGATCAAAAACACTCAAAATACATGTTTTTGGTAATGTTATTCTGTTTCTCCATAAAGTTTGTTTTGCATGCGTTTTAGCGGTTTGGTATATAAGGAGCTCAAAAACACTTAAAGGCAAGTTTTTGGTATAAATTGGTGTTATTCCAATGTAATATGATTGCCCTGCTTTTTAGTACTTTATTGCCTATCACGCCGAAAAACACTTAAAAGACACTTTTCTGGTAATGTCTTTTTTTTTCTCACATAAAGGTTATTTTGCATGCAATTTGGGGTTTTGGTAACTAAGAATGTGAAAAGCACTGAAAATACACGCATTTAGTAAGGTTGTTCTGTTTCTCAATTAAGAGTGTTATTCATGAGTTTCAGCATTTTGGTATCTAGGAACCTTTTCCATATACACTGAGTTTTTGTGTTTTTTGCCTTTTGGTTCTTTTGAACTATAAAAAAACCTCATTATACACATTTGCCAAAAACGTGTATTTTGAATGTTTTTCAGCTTATTACGTACCAATACGCAAAAATTCATCCATTTCACCCTCTATAGGGTAAAGAGACGACATTCCCAGAAAAAATGTTAGTTCGGGGCTTTTCAGCGTTAGGCACCAAAACTCTAAAGAGCATGGAAGACACTCTATATAAAAATCAAAATAACATTATCAAAATGGTGTCTTTTGAGTGTTTTTGAGCTTCTTACGTTCCAAAATGCTAAAACGCGTGCACAATAGCCTTTATTGGGAGACATTACCAAAAACGTATGATTTAAGTGTTTTCCAGCTTTTTAGAAACCAAAACGCCTAAATGGATGTGCTAATCATGTGCTTCAGTATTTTATTACCTAAGAAGCTCAAAAACACTTATAATATACGTTTTTGGTAATGTTGTTCTGTTTTTTATATATGGTATTCTGTATAGATTGTTGTACCTAACATGAGGAAAAAACCCATTTGTTTGGTTAATGCTTTTTTCTCCATATAGAGTGATATTCACGTGTTTTAGTGTTTTCGTACATAAGATGTTGAAAAACACTCATAATAATATTTTTTCTTCATAACTTTTCGTTTTTCAATGTCCGTTAATTTGTGTGCATTTTGGCGTTTTCGTACACAACAAGCTCAAAAACACTCAAAACACACATTTTTGGTAATGTTCTATTTCACCATAAAGGATGTTTTGCACGCTTTTTAGAAATTCGGTACGTAAGAAGCTCAAAACATTCAAAAGACACGTTTTCGATGTTTTATATATATTTTTTTCCTATATAGAGTTCTCCATGTTTATTTTTTTTTTGTGGGGTTGGTTTCTAATATGGTCAAAACACTCAAATGACACGTTTCCGGTAATATAATTTCTTTACATCAAATAGTGTGCTGTCTGCATTTTGGCGTTTTGGTAGCTAATGATCGGGAAAACTCTCAAAACACGAGTTTATAGTAATGTTGTCCTCTTTCTCCATAAAGGGTGTTTTTCATGCGTTTTAGAGTTTTAGTACGTAAGAAACTGAAAAACACTCAAAAGACAAGTTTTTGTTAATATTGATTGCTTTTCCTATACAGGTTCTCTTGCATGCACTTTGGTGTTTTTGTATCTAACAAGCTCAAAAACACTCAGCATACAAGTTTTTCGTAATGTTGGTCTGTTTTTTTTTTTTTTTTTTTATGTATGGTGTTCACTATGCTTTTAGGCGTTTTGGTACCTATCATGGGGAAAAAAACTTATAAAGTACGCTTTTGGTATCTGAAGCTGAAAAAGACATAATACACCTTTATGTTAATATCGTTTCTTTTACCTATATAGGGTAATTTGGATACATTTTGGAGTTTTGTTACCTAACAAGCTAAAAAAAAATCTCAGAACATACGTTTTTGCTAATATTGTTTTTGACGCCTTTTATCATTTTGGTACGTAAGAAGCTCAAAAACGCTCGATTTTGTTAATGTTATCTTGTTTTCCCATATAGGGTGTTTTCCTTGCTTTTTTAGCGTTTTGCTGCCTAAAACGCTCAAAACACCTAAATGACAAGTTTCTGGTGGTTTTGCTACTGGTTTTGTTAATGTTTGTTTGTTTTTTTCTCTTTCATATAGAGTAATATTCACGTGTTTTAGTGTTTTGGTACATAAAAAAAATAAAAATAAAAACACTCATAATACACGTTTCTGTTAATATCGTTTCGTTTCCTTAAATAGGGTTCTTTGCATGCAATATAGGGTCTAGTACCTAACAAGTTAAAAGACACTGAAATAAGAATTTTTTGCTAAAGTTTCCCATAAATGTTTCTTTGCTCACATTTTAGCGTTTTGTACGCTCAAAAACACTAAAAAGAAACGTTTTTGACAATATTATTCTGTTTCTCCATGAAGTTTCTTTTCTATGCATTATAGTGTTTTGGTACGTAAAAAGCTGAAAACACTCAAAAGACACATTTTTGTTTGTTTCTCCAGTATAGCTTACTTTCCATGCACTTTGGCGTTTTCGAAAACACTACTAATACATGTTTTTGTACCCTAAATGAGGAAAGGAAACGCGATTACCAGAAAAGTGCCTTTTGAATGTTTATTGGCGTGCTAGGCACCAAAACGCTAAAAAGCATGGAAAGCACCCTATAAAGGAAAACAAAACAACTTAACCAAAAACGTCTGTTTTCAGTGTTTTTGAGTTTCTTACCTACCGAAACGCTAAATGGCATGAAAAAAAAAAAAACATGGAGAAATAATATTATCAAAAACAAATATTTCGAGTGTTTTTGAGTTAGTTAAGTAGAAAAACGCCAAAATGCATATATAGTATCTTAAATAGGAAAATGAAAAGACGTTACTAAAATGTGTACTATTGGTGTTTTTTTTTTTTAACTTATTAGGTACGAGGTCGCTAAAATGCATGAATAACACTCTATATGAAATAACATTACCAAAAACGTATATTTTCAGTGTTATCACATTGTTATGAATGAAAACGCCATAATGCATGCAAAGCCCCTTATTTGAGGAAAGGAAACGAGATTTCAGAAACGTGTCTAAAATGTGTTCTTCAGCGTGTTAGGCACAAAAATGCTAAAAAGCATACAAATCACCTGATATGGGAATACAAAACAACATAAAGAAAACGTTTCTTTTGAGTGTAAAACGTACCAAAACGAAAAAAAAAAAAAAAACAGAAAACATTCTTTACGGAGAAACAGAATCACATTACCAAAAACAAGTATTTTTAATGTTTTATAAGACTGTTACGTAAAAAAACGCCTAAATGAATCGAAAATACCCTATATAGGAAAAATGAAAAGACATTACGAGAAACGTGTATTATGAGTGTTTTCGACCTTCTTAGTATCAAAAGGGTAAAACGCATGAATAACGCTCTATATGGAGAAAAAGAACAATATTGCCAAAAAAAAAAAAAAAAACGTGCATTTTGAGTGTTATGACATTGTTAGTTACCAAAAAGACAAAATGCATGCAAAGACCCATATATAGATATATTAAACGACATTAAAAACGCATGAAAATACCCTATATGGAGAAACAGAATACATTTACCAAAAACGTGTATTTTGAGTGTCTTTGAGCTTGTTATGTACAAAATCGCCTATCATCAAACAAAACACCCTGCATATGGAAATGAAAGGACATTACAAGAAACGTTTGTTATGTTTTTTTTTATTATTACTCTCTAAAGTACCAAATCAGTAAAAAGCTTCAATAGTGCTCTGAAGAAAAAAAACAAACTTACCAAAAACGTGTATTTTTTTACATTGATAATTACCAAAATGCCAACATGCATGTAAAGCAACCTATATGAAGAAATGAAACGAAATCACTAGAAACTTGTCTTTTGTTATTTTTTGAGCGTGTTCGGCACCAAATCATTAAGAAGCAACGAAATCATCCTATAGGGGAATACAAAACTAATAAAACATCTCTTTAGTGTGTTTTTTTAGGTTCTTACGAACTAAAATGTCAAAATACACTCCTTTATGGAGAAGCAGAATAACATTAACAAAAGTAAGTGTTTTTGAGTGTTTTTTTATCATATTACCTGTAAAAAACGCTTAAATACATGGAAAGATCCCTATATTTGGGAAACGAAAGGACATTACGAGAAATGTGTATTATGAATGTTTTTAAGTTCCTTAAGTACCAAAACGTTAAAACCTACAAATAACACTCTTTATAGAGAAAAAATAAATAAATAAAAAAATAGCATTTTTATTTTTTTGTTATTGATGTTCATAGGTACCAAGATGCCAAAATTCTGCAAAAATTCAGGGAAATTATGTGGAAAAAAGAACATTATCGAAAAAGTTAATTTTACCTTTTTTTCGGAGTTATGTACCAAACCATAAAGTGTATGCAAAGCCACCTATTTGGGAAAATTTAACGACTTTACAAGAAACCTGTCTTTTGAGTGTTTTTCCGCATGTTAGGTACCAAAACGATAGCTAATATGAAAGTCACTCTATATGGAAATCCAAAAGAAAATTACTGAAAACGTGTCTTTTAAAAGATTTACGTAGAAAAATGCTAAAACGGATGCAAACCAACCAATATGAAAAAAAATAGAATAACATTACCAGAAAAGTATATTTTGTGTGTTTTTGAGCTTGTTACATAAAAAAAAACCGCAAGAATGGATGCAAAGCACTGTATATTAAGAAAAAAAAAAGGACATAACGAGAAACGTGTATAATGAGTGTTTTATAGTTTCACCAGAATCACAAGGCAAAAAACGCAAAAACTCGTCTGTGTGGAGAAGTTTCTAAGATACCAAAATGCTGAAACTCATGAATAACACTCTTAATCAAGAAACAGAGCAACCTTACTAAATGCGTGTATTTTGAGTGTTTTTTTTACATTCTTAGTTACCAAAACCCCAAATTCAATGCGAAACTAGCTTTATGTGGGAAAAAAATGACATTACCAGAAAAGTGTCTTTGAGTGTTTTTGAGCGTGTTAGGCAATAAAGCACTAAAGAGCAGGGCAATCATATTACATGGGAATAAAACCAACTTTTACGAAGAACTTGCCTTTTAGTGTTTTTGACAAGCATTTAGTAAGGTTGTTCTGTTTCTCAATTAAGAGTGATATTCATGAGTTTCAGCATTTTGGTATCTAGGAAACTTCTCCATATACACGAGTTTTTGCGTTTTTTGCCTTGTGGTTTTTTTGAACTATAAAACATTTATTATACACTTTTCTCGCAATGTCCCTTTGTTTCCCAATATAGAGTGCTTTGTATCAATTTTTGCGTTTTTTTGTAGGTAACAAGCTCAAAAACACTCAAAATATACATTTTTGGTAATGTTTTTCTGCTTCTTGATATTGGTTGGTTTGCATCAGTTTTAGCGTTTTTCTACGTAAAACACTGAGAAGACAGGTTTTCAGTAATTTTCTTTTGGATTCCCACATAGAGTGAGTTCCTTATTATTTATCGTTTTGGTGCCTAACATGATGAAAAACACACAAAAGACAGATTTCTGGTAATGTCTTCAATTTCCTCATATGCGAGGCCTTGCCTGTCTTTTGAGTGTTTTTGAACGTGTTACGCAATAAAGCACTAAAAGGAAGGGCAATCACATTACATGGGAATAAAACCAAATTTTACCAAGAACTTGCCTTTAAGTGTTTTTGAGCTCCTTACATACCAAAACGCTAAAACGCATGTAAAATACATTTTATAGAGAAACAGAATAATATTACCAAATACATGTATTTTGAGTGTTTTTGATCATGTTATCTATAAAAACGCTTAAATACATGAAAAGAACCTTATGTTTGGGAAACGAAAGGACATTACGAGAAACGTGTATTATGAGTGTTTTTTAAGTTCCTTCAGTACCTAAAATGTAAAACCCACAAATAACACTCTTTATTTACAAAAAAAAAAAATAAAATAATAAACAAAAAAAATAAAAAAATAGTATTTTCTTTTTTGTTATTCATCCTTATAGGCACCGAGATGCCAAAATTCTGCTAAAATTCAGGGAATTTATGTGGAAAAAAGAACATTACTAAAAAAGTTAATTATAGCTTTTTTTTCGGATTGTTATGTACCAAACCCTAAAGTTCATGCAAAGCCACCTATATAGGGAAGTTAAACGACTTTACCAGAAACCTGTCTTTTCAGTGTTTTTCAGCATGTTAGGCACCAAAACGATAAATAATATTGAAGTTAATTACTGAAAACTGAAAATTACTGAAAAAGTGTCTTTTCAGTGTTTTACGTAGAAAAACGCTAAAGTGGATGCAAACCAACCTATATGAAGAAATAGAATAACATTACCAAAAAGATATATTTTGAGTGTTTTTGAGCTTTTTACCTACAAAAAAATGCAAAAATGAATGTAAATCACTCTATATTAGGAAACAAAAGGACATTACGAGAAACGTGTATAATGAGTGTTTTATAGTTTTAAAAGAACCACAAGGCAATAAACGCAAAAACTCGTGTATATAGAGAAATTTCTTACATACCAAAATGATGAAATGCATGAATAACACTTTTAATCGATAAACAGAACTACCAAATTGTGTATTTTGAGTATTTTTCACATTCTTAGTTACGAAAATGCCAAATTACATGCGAAACTACCTTCATGTGGGAAAAAAATGACATTACCAAAAATGTGTCTTTTTAGTGTTTTTGAGCGTGATATGCAACAAAGCACTAAAAAGCAGAACAATCACATTACATGGGAATAAAACCAACTTTTACGAAGAACTTGCCTTTAAGTGTTTCTTAGCTCCATACATACCAAATCGCTAAAACGCATGCATATCACCCTTTACGGAGAAACAGAATAACATTACGAAAAACATGTATTTTGAGTGTTTTTGATCATGTAACCTTTGATCATGAAACGCTTAAATACTTTTAAAGAACCCTATGTTTGTATAACAAAAGGACATTACGAAAATCGTGTATTATGAGTGTTTTTAAGTTCCTTAAGTACCAAAAAGCTAAAACCCACAAATAACGCTCTTTATAGAGAGAAAATTTTTTTTTTGTTTTTTTTGTTATTCATCTTCATAGGTACCGAGATGCCAAAATTCTGGCAAAATTCATGGAAATTTTATAAAAAAAAATCAATATAAAAAAAAATTAGCTTTTTCTGGAGTTATGTACAAACCTTAAAGTGCATGCAAATCCACCTATATGGGGAAATTACACGACTTTACCAGAAACCTGTCTTTTGAGTGTTTTTCAACAATTTCAACAATATTACTGAAAACGTGTCTTTTCAGTGATTTACGTAGAAAAACGCTAAAACGGATGTATATCAACCAATATAAAGAAATAGAATAACATTACCAAAAAGATATATTTTGATGTGTTTTGGGATTGTTACCTACAAAAAATGCAAAAATGGATGGAAAGCACTTTATATTGGCAAAGAAAAGGACATTACGAGAAACGTGTATGAGTGTTTTATAGTTTGAGAAGAACCACAAGGTAAAAAACTCAAAAACTCGTGTACATAAAGAAGTTTCTTACAAACGAAAAAGCTGAAACTCATGAATAACACTTTTAATTTTGAAACAGAAATACCTTACCAAATGTGTGTATTAGAAAAGTTTCTTACATACCAAAATGCTGAAACTCATGAATAACACTTTTAATTAAGAAATAGAACAACCTTACTAAATGCCTGTGTTTTGAGTTTTTTTCACATTCTTAGTTACCAAAACCCCAAATTCCATGCAAAACTAGCTTTATGTGGGAAAAAAAAAGATATTACCAGAAAAGTGTCTTTTGAGTGTTTTTGAGCATGTTAGGCAATAAAGCACTAAAAAGCAGGGCAATCACGTTACATGGAAATAAAAAAAAACTTTTACCAAGAACTTGCCTTTAAGTATTTTTGAGTTCATTACATACCAAAAAGCTAAAACGCATGCAAAACACCTTTTATGGAGAAACAGAATAAAATTACCAAAAACATATAATTTGAGTGTTTTTGATCATGTTATCTATAAAAACGATTAAATACATACAAAGAACCTTATGTTTGCGAAACGAAAAGACATGATCAAAAACACTCAAAATACATGTTTTTGGTAATGCTACTCTGTTTCTCCATAAAGGGTATTTTGCATGCGTTTGAGCGTTTTGGTATGTAAGGAGTTAAAAAAAAAATAGTTAAAAAAAAATTACTTAAAGGCAAGTTCTTCGTAAAAGTTTGTTTTATTCCCATGTAATGTGATTGTTCTGCTTTTTAGTGCTTTGTTGCATATCACGCTCAAAAACACTCAAAAGACACTTTTCTGGTAATATCTTTTTTTTTTCCCACATAAAGCTAGTTTGGCATGTAATTTGGGATTTTCGTAACTAAGAATGTGAAAAACACTCAAAAAACACACATTTGGTAAGGTAGTTCTGTTTCTCAATTAAAAGTGTTATTCATGCATTTCAGCATTTTGGTATGTAAGAAACTTCTCTATATACACGAGTTTTTGCGTGTTTTGCCTTGTGGTTCTTGTGAAGCTATAAAACACTCATTATACACGTTTCTCGTAATGTTCTTTTGTTTCCCAATATAGAGTGCTTTCCATCCATTTTCGCAGTTTTTGTAGGTAACAAGCTGAAAAACACTCAAAATATATCTTTTTGGTAATGTTATTCTATTTCTTCATATTGGTTGGTTTGCATCCGTTTTAGCGTTTTTCTTCGTAAATCACTGAAAAGACACGTTTTCAGTAATATTGTTGAAATTGCTGTAAAAACACTCATAAGACAGGTTTCTGGTAAAGTCGAGTAATTTCTCCATATAGGTGGCTTTGAATTCAATTGAGGGTTTGGTACATAACTGCGGAAAAATGCTAAAATTATTTTTTTATAATAATTTTTTTTTTTACAAAATTTCCCTGAATTTTTCCAGAATTTTGGTATCTCGGTACCTATGAAGATGAATAAGAATTTTTTTTTTTTCTCTCTATAAAGTGTTACTTGTGAGTTTTAGCTTTTTGGTACTTAAGGAACTTAAAAACACTCATAATACACGATTTTCGTAATGTCCTTTTCTTATACAAACATAGGGTTCTTTACATGTATTTAAACGTTTTTATAGGTAACATGATCAAAAACACTCAAAATACATATTTTTGGTAATTATATTCTGTTTCTCCATAAAGTGTGTTTTACATGCGTTTTAGCGTTTTGGTATGTAAGGAGTTAAAAAAACACTTAAAGGCAAGTTTTTGGTAAAATTTAGATTTATTCCCAAGTGATGTGATTGTTCTGCTTTTTAGAGCTTTGTTGCATTTCACTCTCAAAAACACTGAGAAGACATTTTTCTGGTAATGTCATTTTTTTCCCATATAAAGGTAGTTTCGCATGTAATTTGGCAATTTCCTAAGAATGTGAAAAACACTCAAAATACACAATTTGGTAGGGTTGTTCTTTTTCTTGATTAAAAGTGTTATTCATGCATTTCATCATTTTGGTATATAAGAAACTTCTCTATATACACGAGTTTTTGCATTTATTGCCTTGTGGTTCTTGTGAAACTATAAAACACTCATTTTTTCTCATTTCTCGTAATGTTCTTTTGTTTCCTAATATAGAGTGCTTTCCATCCATTTTTGCATTTTTTGTAGGTAACAAGCTTAAAAACACTCAAAATATATATTTTTGGTAATGTTATTCTACTTCTTCATATTGGTTGGTTTTCATCCGTTTTAGCGTTTTTCTTTGTAAATCTCTGAAAAGACTCTTTTTCAGTAATACTGTTGAAATTGCTTCTGGTACAGGTTTATGCTAAAGTTGTGTAATTTTCCCATATAGGTGGCTTTGCATGCACTTCAGGGTTTGGTACATAACTCCTGAAAAAAGCTAAAATTATTATTTTTTCTTAATTTTTTTTCTTTACCTAATTTCCCTGAATTTTGCCAGAATTCTAGCATCTCGGTACCTATGAAGATGAATAAAAAAAATAAATAATTCATTTATTTCTATTTTTTTTTCTCTCTATAAAGAGTGTTATTTGTGTGTATTAGGTTTTTGGTACTTAAGGAATCTAAAAACTCTCATAATACATATTTTTCGTAATATCCATTCGTTTCTTTACATGTATTTAAGCGTTTTATAGGTAATATAATCAAAAACACTTAAATTCATGTTTTTAGTAATGTTATTTTATTTGTCCATAAAGGGTGTTTTGCATGCGTTTTAGCGTTTTCTTATGAAAGGAGTTAAAGGAGTTAAAAACACTTAAAGGCAAGTTTTTGGTAAAAGTTGGTTTTATTCCCATGTAATGTGATTGTTCTGCTTTTTTAGTGCTTTGTTGCATATCACGCTTTAAAACACTCAAAAGACACTTTTCTGGGAATGTCATTTTTTCCCACATAAAACTAGTTTCGCTTGTAATTTCGGATTTTCGTAACTAAGAATGTGAAAAACACTAAAAATACTCACATTTGGTAAGATACTTCTGTTTCTCAATTAAAAGTTTAATTCATGAGTTTCAGCATTTTGGAATGTAAGAAACTTCTTGATATACACGAGTTTTGCGGTTTTTGTCTTGTAGTTCTTATGAAACTATAAAACACTCATTATACTCGTTTCTCGTAATGTCCATTTGCTTCCCAATATAGAGTGCTTTCCATCCATTTTCGCGTTTTTTGTAAGTAACAATTTCAAAAACACAAAATATACCTTTTTGGTAATGTTATTCTATTTCTTCAATTTGGTTGGTTTGCATCCGTTTTAGCGTTTTCTACGTAAAACACCGAAAATACTTGTTTTCAGTAATTTTGTTTTGGATTCCCATATAGATTGCCTTTCTTGGGTTTTATCGTGTTGGTTCCTAACATGCTGAAAAACACTCATAAGACAGTTTTTTGGCAAAGACGTTTAATTTCCCCATATAGGTGGCTTTGCATGCACTTTAAGGGTTTGCTACATAAGAGTCCGAAAAGAAAA
Organism: Scylla paramamosain; assembly: GCF_035594125.1. Lineage (NCBI taxonomy): Eukaryota > Metazoa > Arthropoda > Malacostraca > Decapoda > Portunidae > Scylla > Scylla paramamosain. Next base: position 3,683,535 of record NC_087188.1, read on the forward strand.
AGCTAAATTTAACTTTTTTGATAATGCTCTTATTTCATATAATTTCCTGAACTTTGCCCGAATTTTTTGCCCCTCGTTACCTGTGAAGATGAATAAGAATGAAAAAAAAAAATATCGCATTTTTTTTATTTATTTATTTTTTTTTCTCAATAAAGAGTGTAATTTGTGGCTATTAGCTTTTTCGTACTTAATGAACTTAAAAACACTCATAATACACGTTCCTCGTAATGTCCTTTCATTTCCCAAAAATAGGGTTTTTTGGATGTATTTAAGCGTTTTTATTGGTAACATGATCAAAAACACTCAAAATAAATGTTTTTGGTAATGTTATTCTGTTTCACCATAAAGTGTATTTTCCATGCATTTTAGTGTTTTGGTATATAAGGAGCTCAAATACACTTAAAGGCAAGTAAAAATTGGTTTTATTCCAATGTAATATGATTGCCCTGCTTTTTAGTGCTTTATTGCCTAACACGCTCAAAAACACTCAAAAGACATTTTTCTGGTAATGTCATTTTTTTCCCACATAAAGCTGGTTTCGCATGCAATTTGGGGCTTTGGTAACCAAGAATGTGAAAAGCACGCAAATTACACGCATTTAGTAAGATTGTTCCGTTTCTCAATTAAGAGTGTTGTTCCAGATTTTCATCATTTTGGAATGTAAGAAACTTCTCTATATACAAGAGTTTTTGCGTTTTTTGCCTTGTAGTTCTTGTTAAACTATAAAACACTCATTATACACGTTTCTCGTAATGTCCTTTTCCTTCCCAATATAGAGTACTTTCCATCCATTTTCGCGTTTTTTTAGGTCACAATTTCAAAAACACTCAAAATATACCTTTTGGGTGATGTTATTTTATTTCGTCATATTGGTTGGTTTGCATCCGTTTTAGCGTTTTTCTACGTAAAACAACGAAAAGACACGTTTTTAGTAATTTTGTTTTGGATTCCCATATAGATTGACTTCCATGTTATTTATTGTGTTGGTTCCTAACATGCTGAAAAACACTCATAAGACCGTTTTCTGGCAAAGACGTTTAATTTCCCCATATAGGTGGCTTTGCATGCACTTTAGGGGTTTTGTACATAACAGTCCGAAAAATAAAAAACTAAATTTAACTTTTTTGATAATGATCTTATTTCACATAATTTAATGAATTTTGCCCAAATTTTGGCATTTCGGTACCTGTGAATATGAATTCGAAAGAAAAAAAATATTGTATTTTTTTTATTTATTTATTGTTTCTCAATAAAGAGTGTTATTTGTGGCTTTTACCTTTTTGGTAATTAATGAACTTAAAAACACTCATAATACACGTTTCTCGTAATCTCCTTTCATTTCCCAAAAATAGTTTTCTTTGCATGTATTTAAGCGTTTTTATTGGTAACATGATCAAAAACACTCAAAATACATGTTTTTGGTAATGTTATTCTCTTTAACCATAAAGAGTGTTTTGCATGCGTTTTAGTGTTTTGGTATATAAGGAGCTCAAAAATACTTAAAGGCAAGCTCTTGGTAAAAATTTGTTTTCCTCCAATGTAATGTGATTGCCCTCCTTTTTAGTGCTTTATTGCCTATCACGCTCAAAAACACTCAAAAGACATTTTTCTGGTAGTCATTTTTTTTTCCCGCAAATCTATTTTCGCATGCAATTTAGATTTTGGTAACTAAGAATGTGAAAAGCACTCAAAATACACGCATTTATTAAGGTTTTTCTGTTTCTCAATTAAGAGTGTTATACATGAGTTTTAGCATTTTTGTATCTAGGAAACCTCTCCATATACACGAGATTTTGCGTTTTTTGCCTTTTGGTTCTTTTGAACTATAAAACACTCAATTATACACTTTTCTTGCAATGTCCTTTTGTTTCCCAATATAGAGTGCTTTGCATCAATTTTCGCGTATTTTGTAGGTAACAAGCTGAAAAACACTCAAAATATACCTTTTTAGTAACGTTTTTCAATTTTTTGATATTGGTTGCTTTGCATCCGTTTTAGCGTTTTTCTACGTAAAACACTGAGAAGACACGTTTTCAGTAACTTTGTTTTGGATTCCCTTATAGAGTGAGTTCCTTATTATTTATCGTTTTAGTGCCTAACATGCTAAAAAAACACTCAAAACACAGATTTCTGGTAAGGTCGTTTAATTTCCTCATATAGGAGGCTTTGCATGCACTTTAGGGTTTGGTACATAACAGTCCGAAAAAAAAAAGCTGAAATTAACTTTTTTGATAATATTCTTTTATTGCCAGAATTTTGGCATCTCGGTACCTATGAATATGAATAACAAAAAAAAAATTCCTATTTTTTTTTTTCTAAATAAAAAAAAATATTTGTGGGTTTTAGCTTTTTGGTACTTAAGGAAATAAAAAAAAAAACACTCATAATACAAGTTTCTCGTAATGTCCTTTTGTTTCCCAAACAATGTTCTTTGCATGTATTTAAGCGTTTTTATAGATAACATGATCAAAAACATTCAAAATACATGTTTTTGGTAATGTTGTTCTGTTTCTCCATAAAGTTTGTTTTGCATGCGTTTTAGTGGTTTGGTATATAAGGAGCTCAAAAACACTTAAACGCAAGTTTTTGGTATAAATTGGTGTTATTCCAATGTAATATGATTGCCCTGCTTTTTAGTGCTTTATTGCCTATCACGCTCAGAAAAACTTAAAAGACACTTTTCTGGTAATGTCATTTTTTCTCACATAAAGGTTGTTTAGAATGCAATTTGGGGCTTTGGTAACTAAGAATGTGAAAAGCACTCAAAATACACACATTTAGTAAGGTTGTTCTGTTTCTCAATTAAGAGTGTTATTCATGAGTTTCAGCATTTTAGTATCTAGGAACTAGGGTTTCCTGTTTTTGGGATTTTATAGCATCCCGAGATTCCGGGAAAAATCAAGACATTTCCCGGGATCCCGGGATTTCCCGTAGCAGATAATGTTTGCTAATACTCCTTCTCTATCGTAATTCGTAAATGAACCTCAGTAGTACTTTTTTTTTTTTTTTTACAGTAACAGGAGCGACTCAAGGGCACAACAAAAGACAGAAAAAATACGCTGTTACTTACCCTGTGAAAGTGTGAAATAAGTATTTTTAAATGACATAGAGTTTCCTAATACGTATAGAATATGAATTTTTGCATATTACCATATCCATATAGAAGCTTGGCCAGTAGCACTGGCCACCTCCACTGACCCCCATCAAGCCATCTTGCTCCACAAGACTGTAAACTACACAGAAAATGAAACTATGGAATAACTTTTGCATATATTCAATAACATATGTAAAATAATTTGAACACCATATTCCACAAAACCTAAAAAGTGAATAAATAGATAAATAAATAAACAAATAAATAAATGAAAATACTGAAAGTTCCGAAATGCCCTGAAATTAAAGAAGAGTAGATATTATCTGGTATTTTCCCAGTGTATTTGAATAAAGCTGAAGAAAATAAAAATTCCGTAATGCACATACAAAATCATAAAAAGAATATTTGGAATTTAGGCCCAACTTTCCAGACATGGTAAACGAAAAGAGGGAAGTGGGACTTTAAACACCCAATGCTAGAGTATGGAATGGCCTGTAGATAAAAAAAAAAAAAAAAAAAATCACAGCTGCAAATGCAGTCATACACCCTAAGAATTATTTTTGAAATAACTCTTCAAAAAGCACAAACAGTCAATACTACGATCACTGAGCTTTGATCTTAGTTTGGTAATAAAAAGGCCAGCTGCTGAAAAAGCCCTTTCAGATTCAACTGACGTTGGTGGTACAGAGTTGAGAGCCTGGAACAATTTTTCTAAATTCTGTGTTCTGTCCCCAGTTGCCTCAAATACACTGAATTCCTTCCCAATGTAGTTACATTCACTTCTCTTTTTTGCACTTTGTGTCTGAATCTAATCTATGGCTGCCTGGAGTCTATCAGTGAGTGAGCTTTGTTGATTTACAGATGTTTCCACATTATCACTAGTTGTAGCTTCTTCATCACTTACTTGAAACAGTCTTCCTAACAGCTGTTTAGCTGACTCCACGATGGCAGACTTACGGGGTAAAGCTAATGGTAATCTTTCCTCACAGCTGTTATAAGCCTTACCACAATGCAGGTATTTCATAAGGCCTACGAGAACCGCACTCCTCCTTTCATTTATTCTGCTATAGAGAGAATTTTGCAGCTTCATTGAAAATGATGACTTTTGTTCATTCAATTCTTTCAACATGAATGAAAACACACCTTCAGCACTAAGAATAGTTGTACCTCTGCATCCCATCCTCTCTGCCCCTAGTTTCACTGGTTGCAGTGCTGTTACTAAGTCATTCAGCACTTTTAATTCCCCATTTGTGATGTTCATTTCCATATTACAGTCAATCATAGCTTTAGCAACTGAGTTTTTTACTTTGAGAAATCGCTCTAGCATGTCTAGCAAGCTGTTCCACCTTGTCTTTGAGTCGAGTTTTAGCATCAGTTCTTTGCCATATTCACTAACAACATACATCTGCAGCTTCTCATTTCTTGTGGGTGATTTTCTAAAAATCTTTACAATTTTCCTGACTTTGTTGATGGTGACAGACAAATCTATGTTCCCTACTTCATCATCTTCCAGATCCTCTAACCTAATATTTTCCAAATCCTCATCTGATACCACCTCTATCATACTACTCAACTCTTCTTCCTCTGGCACAGCTTCCACATCATCAGTTTCCTCTTCTTGGAGATGGGTAACATTTCTCCTTTCCAAACTAACTAAGTTACCATCTGTTTTCTTGTAAAGAACATCACAAACAGCAAGATGTATTCCATGAGCATAACACATGTGATGACAGGTCTTAATCAGTTTGCCAAATTTAACCATGACGCTGGCTCCATCAGTTACACATGCAACTACATCTCTTTCCAAGTTTACCTGAAACTCGGCTAACTTATTCTCAACTACCTCAACTGCAGTCTCTGCTGGTAGTGAACCTGTAATTCTAGCCATTCCTAGATTCCAAAAGGTATCACTAGTATGTAAATTTATGTTCATGTATCTCTTGTTTTTTAGTGAAGTATACTCACCAAGAGATAATCCAAACCTAACCCCAACATTTTTCCTTTTGTTAATATCAAATATCACCCTTTCTTTTGCAACATTGTACTGCTTATGTACAAGATCCATAACAAGAGTTGGACTTTGAGGCAATTTGTATCCCCTTGCAAGCACTGATGTCTTTATGAACTCACTCTTGGCAATGGCATTTATGGAAAATCCATCTACTGCAGCTAGCTTCCCAACGATTTCTTCCTTCGTCTCCTCCTTTTTAAAAAAATCAGTCATTTTCTGTTGCACAGAATTCCTCTTCACCTCACTTGTATCTTTATCATGAGACCTGTCTGAAGGACGTTTGAGATTTTCTGTTTTTTCAATTGAATGTTTGCTCTTGAGATGACGGATCATACCACTGGTAGACCATCCTCTGCACTTTATAACTGCATGACACTTTTTACATCGTGACGATTCTTCACATTTAAGTTTTTCAAAATATTTCCATGCATAAGACTCAGTACTGGTTGTTGCTTCTGCCTCGTCTGCCATTTTAATGGTTATGTAGAGTCAGATAATTCAGTAAATCACCTGAAAAAAAAAAACATTCTCTATATTCCCTATAAGGATGTTGTTGTCACAATAAATCATATCCATGTGAGAGACCCCGTATTTGTAGTCTGTAACACGAAAATTCAATAACGAACTCACATTCAGAGACACAGTTATGAGGAATAGGCGACTTATTTTCTAGTTTTTACACTGTATTATTTCAGGCTCACCCCACCGAAGTAGAATTATGGTAAGGACAAAGGAATGAGGATGTTAGCAATCAGCATGAAGCAGGCCACAGGAAATAATTTCACATTACACAATCAACACACGTTACACACCTTCACGCAGGGATAGAATAGAACAGACTAACCTGACTCAGCGCCAGAAGCCCACCAAAGCAAAGAAGTGTACGAGAACGGTACGTGTCGTCGCTCGTCAGCTGATTCAGCTCATCGCTGTCTCGCTTCCAGCCCAGGCATTCTCTCTCTCTCTCTCTCTCTCTCTCTCTCTCTCATACATTTTCGTATTTTTTAGCTGACATAAGAAAAAAAATAATAAAAAGAAGTTTCCCGGGATTTCCCGGGATTTCACATATTTCCCGGGAAGGAAAAAAAGCCCATTTATGGCCGGGATCCCGGGATCCCGGGAAGGAAACCCTACTAGGAACCTTCTCCATATACACGAGTTTTTGTGTTTTTTGCCTTTTGTTTCTTTTGAACTATAAAAAAAACTCATTATATTCTTTTCTTGCAAAGTCCTTTTGTTTTCTAATATAGAGTGCTTTACATGAATTTTCGCGTTTATTGTAGGTAACAAGCTCAAAAACACTCAAAATATACCTTTTTGGTAATGCTTTTCTATTTCTTGATATTGGTTGGTTTGCATCCGTTTTAGCGTTTTTCTACGTAAAACACATAAAAAACACGTTTTCAGCAATTTTATTTTGGATTCTCATATAGAGTGAGTTTCTTATTATTTATCGTTTTGGTGCCTAACATGCTGAAAAGCACTCAAAAAACAGATTTCTGTTCAGGTCGTTTAATTTCCTCATATAGGAGTCTTTTGGATGCACTTTAGGGTTTGGTACATAACAGTCCGAAAAAAAGCTAAAATTAACTTTTTTTTATAATTTTCTTTTATCATATAATAGTCCTGAATTTTCCCAGAATTTTGGCATCTCGGTACATATGAAGATGAATAACAAAAAAAAAAAAAAATCCTATTTTTTCATTTAATTTTTTTTTCTAAATAAAGATTCTTATTTGTGGGTTTTAGCTTTTTGTTACTTAAGGAACTTAAAAAAAACCTATAATACACATTTTTCGTATTGTCCTTTCGTTTCGCAAACATAAGGTTCTTTGCATGTATTTGAGGGTTTTTATAGAAAACATAATCAAAAACACTCAAAATATATGGTTTTGGTAATCTTATTTTGTTTCTCCATAAAAGGTGTTTTGTATGCGTTTTATCGTTTTGGTATGTAATGAGCTCAAAAACACTTAAAGGCAAGTTCTTGGTAAAAGTTTTTTTTATTCCCATGTAATGCTTTTTAGTGCTTTATTGCCTAACACGCTCAAAAACACTCAAAAGACACTTTTCTGGTAATATCATTTTTTTTCCCACATAAAGCTAGTTTTGCATGGAATTTGGGGTTTAGGTAACTAAGAATGTGAAAAAAACTCAAAACACAGGCATTTAGTAAGGTTGTTCTATTTCCTAATTAAAAGTGTTATTCATGATTTTCAGCATTTTGGTATGTAATAAACTTTTCTAATACACACATTTGGTAAGATATTTCTGTTTCAAAACTAAAAGTGTTATTCATGAGTTTCAACTTTTTGGTATGTCAGAAACTTCTTTATGTACACGAGTTTTTTAGTTTTTTACCTTGTGGGTCTTTTCAAACTATAAAACACTCATATATGTTTCTCGTATTTACATTTTCTTTGCCAATATAAAGTGCTTTCCATCCATTTTTGCATTTTTTGTAGGTAACAAGCTCTAAAACACATCAAAATATATCTTTTTGGTAATGTTATTCTATTTCTTCATATTGGTTGGTTTACATCCGTTTTAGCGTTTTTCTTCGTAAATCACTGAAAGACACGTTATCAGTAATATTTTTGAAATTGATGAAAAACACTCAAAAGACGGGTTTCTGGTAAAGTCGTGTAATTTCCCCATATAGGAGGATTTTCCTGCACTTCAAGGTTTGTACATAACTCCGGAAAAAAGCTAAAATTATTTTTTTATGATGTTTTTTTTTTTTTATAAAATTTCCATGAGTTTTGCCAGAATTTTGGCATCTCGGTACCTATAAAGATGAATAACAAAAAAAATAAAAAAAATTCTCTCTATAAAGAGTGTTATTTGTGGGTTTTAGCTTTTTGGTACTTAAGGAACTTAAAAACACTCATAATACACGATTTTCGTAATGTCCTTTTGTTATACAAACATAGGGTTCTTTACATGTATTTAAGCGTTTTTATAGGTTACATGATCAAAAACGCTCAAAATACATGTTTTTCATAATGTTATTCTGTTTCTCCATAAAGGGTGTTTTGCAAGCGTTTTAGCGATTTGGTATGTAAGGAGTTAAAAAACACTTAAAGGCAAGTTCTTCGTAAAAGTTGGTTTTATTCCCATGTAATGTGATTGTTCTGCTTTTTAATGCTTTGTTGCATATCACGCTTAAAAACACTAAAAAGACACTTTTTTGGTAGTCATTTTTTTTTTCCCACATGAAGGTAGTTTTGCATGTAATTTGGCATTTTCGTAACTAAGAATGTGAAAAAAACACTGAAAATACACAATTTGGTAAGGTAGTTCTGTTTATCGATGAAAAGTGTTATTCATGCATTTCATCTTTTTTTTCAATGTAAGAAATTTCTCTATATACACGAGTTTTTGCGTTTATTGCCTTGTGGTTCTTTTAAAACTATAAAACACTCATTATACACGTTTCTCGTAATGTCCTTTTGTTTCCTAATAGAGAGTGCTTTACATCCATTTTGGCATTTTTTTGTAGGTAACAAGCTCAAAAACACTAAAAATATATCTTTTTGGTAATGTTATTCTATTTCTTCATATAGGTTGGTTTACATCCGCTTTAACGTTTTTCTACGTAAAACACTGAAAAGACACGTTTTCAGTAATTTTCTTTTGGATTCACATATTGACTGACTTCCATATTATTTATCGTTTTGGTGCCTAACATGCTGAAAAACACTGAAAAGACAGGTTTCTGGTAAAGTCGTTTAACTTCCCTATATAGGTGGCTTTGCAAGCACTTTAGGGTTTCGTACATAACAATCCGAAAAAAAAACCTATAATTAACTTTTTTGTTAATGTTCTCTTTTCCAAATAAATTCCCTGAATTTTGGCAGAATTTTGGCATCTCGGTATCTATAAAGATAAATAACAAAAAAAAAAAAAAAAAATCCTATTTTTTTATTTTTTTGTTTATTATTTTTTTTTCTAAATAAAGAGTGTTATTTGTGGGTTTTAGCTTTTAGGTACTGAAGGAACTTAAAAAAACACTCATAATACACGTTTCTCGTAATGTCCTTTCGTTTCCCAAACATAAGGTTCTTTGCATGTATTTAAGCGTTTTTATAGATAACATGATCAAAAACACTCAAAATACATGGATTTGGTAATATTATTCTGTTTCTCCATCAAATGTATTTTGCATGCGTTTTAGCGTTTTGGTATGTAAGGAGCTGAAAAAACACTTAATGGCAAGTTCTTGGTAAAATTTGGTTTTATTCCCATGTAATGTGATTGCCCTTCCTTTTAGTGCTTTATTGCGTAACACATTCAAAAACACTCAAAAGACATGCAAGGCCTCGCATATGAGGAAATTGAAGATATTACCAGAAATCTGTCTTTTGAGTGTTTTTCAGCATGTTAGGCATCAAAACGATAAATAATAAGGAACTCACTCTATGTGGGAATCCAAAAACAAATTTACTGAAAACGTGTCTTCTCAGTGTTTTACGTAGAAAAACGCTAAAATTGATGCAAAAAAAAAAACAATATCAAGAAGCAGAAAAACATTACCAGAAATGTATATTTTCAGTGTTTTTGAGCTTGTTACCTACAAAAAAAACGGAAAAATTGATACAAAGCACTCTATATTGGGAAAGAAAGGGACACTGCAAGAAAAGTGTATAATGAATGTTTTATAGTTCAAAAAAACCACAAGGCAAAAAACGCAAAAACTCGTGTATATGGAGAATTTTCCTAGATACCAAAATGCTGAAACTCATGAATAACACTCTTAATTGAGAAACAGAACAATATTACTAAATGCGTATCAAAAACACTAAAAGGCAAGTTTTTTTTTTTTTTTATGTAACAAGTTCAAAAGCAAACAAAATATACTTCTCTGGTAATGTTATTCTATTTTTTCATACTGGTTGGTTTGCATCCGTTTTAGCATTTTTGTACGTAAATCTTTTAAAAGACACGTTTTCAATAATTTTGTTTTGGATTTCCATATAGAGTGACTTTCATATTATCTATCGTTTTGGTGCCTAACATGCGGAAAAACACTAAAAAAAGATAGGTTTCTTGTAAAGTCGTTAAATTTTCCCAAAAAGGTGACTTTGCATACAATTTATGGTTTGGTACATAACTCCGAAACATAAACATAAACACATAAACACCGAAAAGACACGTTTTCAGTAATTTTGTTTTGGATTCCCATATAGATTGACTTTCTTGGGTTTTATCGTGTTGGTTCCTAACATGCTGAAAAACACTCATAAGACAGTTTTCTGGCAAAGACGTTCAATTTCCCCATATAGGTGGCTTTGCATGCACTTTAGGGGTTTGGTACATAACAGTCCGAAAAAAAAGCTAAATTTTTCTTTTTTGATAATGTTCTTATTTCGTATAATTTCCTGAACTTTGCCCGAATTTTGGCATCTCGTTACCTGTGAAGATGAATAATAATGAAAAAAAATATCGTATTTTTTTATTTATTTATCTATTTTTTTCAATAAAGAGTGTAATTTGTGGCTATTAGCTTTTTGTACTTAATGAACTTAAAAACACTTATAATACACGTTTCTCGTATTGTCCTTTCATTTCCCAAAAATAGGGTTCTTTGCATGTATGTTTTTATTGGTTACATGATCAAAAACACTGAAAATACATGTTTTTGGTAATGTTATTCTGTTTCACCATAAAGTGCATTTTGCATGCATTTTAGTGTTTTGGTATATAAGGAGCTCAAATACACTTAAAGGCAAGTTCTTGTTAAAAATTGGTTTTATTCCAATGTAATGTGATTGCCCTGCTTTTTAGTGCTTTATTGTATAACACGCTCAAAAACACTCAGAAGACATTTTTCTGGTAATGTTATTTTTTTTCCCACATAAAGCTAGTTTCGCATGCAATTTGGGGTTTTGGTAACCAAGAATGTGAAAAGCACTCAAAATACACGCATTTAGTAATATTATTCTGTTTCTCTATTAAGAGTGTTGTTCCAGATTTTCAGCATTTTGGAATGTAAGAAACTTCTCTATATACACGAGTTTTTTTGTTTTTTGCCTTGTAGTTCTTGTGAAACTATAAAACACTCATTATACACGTTTCTCGTAATGTCATTTTGCTTCCCAATATAGAGTGCTTTCCATTCATTTTCGCGTTTTTTGTAGGTAAGAATTTCAAAAACACTCAAAATATACCTTTTTGGTAATATTATTTTATTTCGTCATATTGGTTGGTTTGCATCCGTCTTAGCGTTTTTCTACGTAAAACACCGAAAAGAAACGTTTTTAGTAATTTTGTTTTGGATTCCCATGTAGATTGACTTCCATGTTATTTATCGTGTTGGTTCCTAACATGCTGAAAAATACTCATAAGACCGTTTTCTGGCAAAGACGTTTAATTTCCCCCATATAGTAGGCTTTGCATGCACTTTAAGGGTTTGGTACATAACAGTCCGAAAAAAAAAGCTAAATTTAACTTTTTTGATAATGTTCTTATTTCACATAATTTCCTGAATTTTGCCCAAATTTTGGCATCTCGGTACCTGTGAAGATGAATAAGAAAGAAAAAAAATATTGTATTTTTTTTATTTATTTATTGTTTCTCAATAAAGAGTGTTATTTGTGGCTTTTACCTTTTTGGTAATTAAGGAACTTAAAAACACTCATAATACACGTTTCTCGTAATCTCCTTTCATTTCCCAAAAAATAGTGTTCTTTGCATGTATTTAAGCGTTTTTATTGGTAACATGATCAAAAACACTCAAAATACATGTTTTTGGTAATGTTATTCTGTTTCACCATAAAGAGTGTTTTGCATGCGTTTTAATGTTTTGGTATATAAGGAGCTCAAAAACACTTAAAGGCAAGTTCTTGGTAAAAATTCGTTTTCCTCCAATGTAATGTGATTGCCCTCCTTTTTACTGCTTTATTGCCTATCACGCTCAAAAACACTAAAAAGACACATTTCTGGTAAAGTCTTTTTTTTCCCACAAATCTATTTTCGCATGCAATTTGGATTTTGGTAACTAAGAATGTGAAAAGCACTCAAAATACATGCGTTTATTAAGGTTGTTCTGTTTCTCAATTAGGAGTGTTATACATGAGTTTTAGCATTTTTGTATCTAGGAAACCTCTCCATATACACGAGATTTTGCGTTTTTTGCCTTGTGGTTCTTTTGAACTATAAAACACTCATTATACACTTTTCTTGCAATGTCCTTTTTTTTCCATATATAGAGTGCTTTGCATGAATTTTCGCGTTTTTTGTAGGTAACAAGCTCAAAAACAATCAAAATATACCTTTTTAGTAACGTTTTTCAATTTCTTGATATTGGTTGCTTTGCATCCGTTTTAGCGTTTTTCTACGTAAAACACTGAAAAGACACGTTTTCAGTAACTTTGTTTCGGATTCCCATATAGAGTGAGTTCCTTATTATTTATCGTTTTGGTGCCTAACATGCTAAAAAAAACACTCAAAACACAGATTTCTGGTAAGGTCGTTTAATTTCCTCATATAGAAGGGTTTGCATGCACTTTAGGGTTTGGTACATAACATTCCGAAAAAAAAGCTGAAATTAACTTTTTTGATAATATTCTTTTATCATATGATTGCCCTGAATTTTCCTAGAATTTTGGCATTTCGGTACCTATGAATATGAATAACAAAAAAAAAAAAAAAGCTCCTATTTTTTATTTATTTTTTTTCTAAATAAAGAGTGTTATTTGTGGGTTTTAGCTTTTTGCGTTTTAGCGATTTGGTATGTAAGGAGTTAAAAAACACTTAAAGGCAAGTTCTTCGTAAAAGTTGGTTTTATTCCCATGTAATGTAATTGTTCTGCTTTTTTGTGCTTTGTTGCATATCACGCTCAAAAACACTAAAAAGACACTTTTTTGGTAATGTCATTTTTTTTCCCACATGAAGGTAATTTCGCATGTAATTTTGCATTTTCGTAACTAAGAATGTGAAAAACACACAAAATACACAATTTGGTAAGGTAGTTCTGTTTATCGATTAAAAGTGTTATTCATGCATTTCATCATTTTGGTATGTAGGAAATTTCTCTATATACACGAGTTTTTGCGTTTATTGCCTTGTGGTTCTTTTAAAACTATAAAACACTCATTATACACGTTTCTCGTAATGTCCTTTTGTTTCCTGTATATAAAGTGCTTTACATCCATTTTTGCATTTTTTCGTAGGTAACAAGCTCAAAAACACTCAAAATGTATCTTTTTGGTAATGTTATTCTATTTCTTCATATAGGTTGGTTTGCATCCGCTTTAGCGTTTTTCTACGTAAAACACTGAAAAGACACGTTTTCAGTAATTTTCTTTTGGATTCACATATTGACTGACTTCCATATTATTTATCGTTTTGGTACCTAACATGCTGAAAAACACTGAAACGACAGGTTTATGGTAAACTCGTTTAACTTCCCTATATAGGTGGCTTTGCATGCACTTTAGGGTTTGGTACATAACAATCCGAAAAAAAAGCTATAATTAACTTTTTTGGTAATGTTCTTTTTTCCACATATATTTCCTGAATTTTGGCAGAATTTTGGCATCTCGGTACCTATAAGGATAAATAAAAAAAAAATATATAATTTTTTTATCTTTTTGTTTATTATTTTATTTTTTTCTAAATAAAGAGTGTTATTTGTGGGTTTTAGCTTTTAGGTACTGAAGGAACTTAAAAAACACTCATAATACACGTTTCTCGTAATGTCCTTTGCATGTATTTAATTTAAAGGTTCTTTAGATGTATTTAAGCGTTTTTATAGATAACATGATCAAAAACACTCAAAATACATGTATTTGGTAATATTATTCTGTTTCTCCATAAAATGTATTTTGCATGCGTGTTAGCGTTTTGGTATGTAAGGAGCTCAAAAACACTTAAAGGCAAGTTCTTGGTAAAATTTGGTTTTATTTCCATGTAATGTGATTGCCCTGTGTTTTAGTGCTTTATTGCGTAACACGCTCAAAAACACTGAAAAGACATGCAAAGCCTGCCATATGAGGAAATTAAAGACCTTACCAGAAATCTGTGTTTTGAGTGTTTTTCAGCATGTTAAGCACCAAAATGATAAATAATAAGGAACTCACGCTATGTGGGAATCCAAAAGAAAATTACTGAAAACGTGTGTTCTCAGTGTTTTACGTAGAAAAACGCTAAAAGTGATGCAAACCAACCAATATCAAGAAGCAGAAAAACATTACCAAAAATGTATATTTTGAGTGTTTCTGAGCTTGTTACCTACAAAAAAACGGAAAAATTGATTCAAAGCACTCTATATTGGGAAACAAAGGGACATTGCAAGAAAAGTGTATAATGAATGTTTTATAGTTCAAAAAAAAAACACTAGGCAAAAAACGCAAAAACTCGTGTATATGGAGAAGTTTCCTAGATATCAAAATGCTGAAACTCATGAATAACACTCTTAATTGAGAAACAGAACAACCTTACTAAATGCGTGTCAAAAACACTAAAAAGCAAGTTCTTCGTAAAAGTTGGTTTTATTCCCATGTAATATGATTGCCCTGCTTTTTAGTGCTTTATTGCCTAAGACGCTCAAAAACACTGAAAGACACTTTTCTGGTAATGTCATTTTTTTCCCACATAAATTTAGTTTCGCATGGAATTTGGGGCTTTGATAACTAAGAATGTAAAAAAAAACTCAAAATACACGCATTTAGGTACTAAGACTCAAAAACACATGATTATAACTTTATATGGAAAAATAACTCTACCGAAAACTTTTACTTAAACTTTTTTTTTCATATTGTTAAGTACCAAAAGACAAAATGCATTGGAAGCCCCCTTTATCAGGAAACGAAACGACATTATTATCAACGTGTCTTTTGAGTGTTTTTCAACGTGTTAGACACCAAAACGCTGGAAAGCATTGAAAGCGCTCCATAAAGGAATACAAAATAACATTACTAAAAACCTGTTTTAAAGGTTCTTATGTACAGAAACGCTAAAACTCAAGCAAAACACCCTTTATAGAGAAGCGAAATAAATATTTCGTTGATAAATTACATTCAGGACAGTTAGGGAACATCCCTTACACAAGAATAAAATCGCAGAAAAATGATCATAAATGGATGACTGAGGTTAAAACATTACATAGGGCGAAAGAGAAGTATATATGAGATTAAAGACAGGGGAAGTGGTTTTAAGGCCATAATATAATGAATTAGAAAAGTCAGGAGTTTAACAAGGAAAGCTAAAAATAGTTATCAATTAAAGGTAGCCAGCCAAGCGAAGATGGACCCCAAGGGATTTTATCAGGTATATAAGACGAAGAATAGAGAAACAATAGTTCCTTAAAGACAGCAGAATGGGACCTGCTTAGTTGTTGGGAGGAGATTAGTAAAATTGTGAGCGAGTATTTTTAAACTGTCTTTGCCCAGGAAAACATGCAGGATTTGCCGAATAGTGACAAGATATTTAGAGTAGAAGAAAATGAGAAGCTGAGAGATATTACCATAACTAAAGAGATAGTGGAACAGGAGATAGATAAGCTGAAAAGTTCAAGTCACCAGGACCAGATGAAATATATTCCACAGTATTTAAGAATTGGAAAAAGGTTATAAGTAATCTGGATAACGTCATGGCCAAGCGGCAGGCGACAGAGTGTTGTAATAAATGGCTCTAAATCCGAGTGGGGTCAAGTAATTAGTGGGGTGACAAAGGGATTATTAGTATTAGGGCCGATGTTGTTTGTAATATATGTCAATGACTTGGAATTAGTAGTGTTGTTAGTAAATTTGCGGATGACACGAGAGTATGTAGATTAATTAGGTCAGAATCGCATACCATCGCCTTGCAGGCAGATTTGGATAGGATGAACGAATGGACAGACAGATGGCAAATGCAGTTTAATATCAACAAATGCAAAGCACTTAGCGTAAGTAGAAGAAACCCACACAGTAGTTTCACAATGAACAACCAAGTTCTGGTAGGTTCAGGGTTAGAAAAAGATTTGAGATTTAAAGTTAGCTCTGAACTCCGTCTAAGAAAGCAATGCAAAGAGGCCAGAAACAAAGCAAATAGTGTATTATGATCCATTTTCAGGAGTGCTAAAAGTAAAACTCCCGAAGTAATATTAAAGTTACATTTAGCGCTGGTCAGACTTCATCTAGACTACGCTGTTCTATTCTGGTCACCACATCACAGGAAGGATATAGGTCTATTAGAATCACTTCAAAGGAGAATGACTAAAAGGATACAGGGGATGAGGAGTATTCCTTACGAAGCGAGATTCAAGCTGTTAAATTTACATTCTTTAGAGAGACGTAGGTTAAGAGTGGACCTGAGAGAAGTCTTTAAGTGGTATATGGGTTATAACAAGGGGAACATAAGGAAAATTCTTAGAATCTGTAACCATGATAGAACAAGAAAAATACGAGTAGAACATCAAGTTTTCAGGCTTGAGCCTGAAAACTTGATGTTCAAAATGGAAACAGGAAGGAATTGGTTTTCAAATACAGTAGTAGATGATTGGAACGGACTTAGTAATCAAGCTGTTAGTGCTGAGGCATTTGGCAACTGTAAGAGAAAATTACACATTTATAGATGGGGATGATAGGTGGAAATACGTAGGCATATTTCATACAAGTACTGCCACGTGTAGACCTGATGCCTTCTTGCATATTTACTTATTTCTTATGTTCTTATGTTCTTATTACCAAAAGCGTGTATTTTCAGTGTTTTTTCAGCTATTACGTGAAAAATAAAATGCCAAAATACATGCAAAGCACCCTAAATGAGGAAAAAAAGGGACATTACGAGAAACGTGCATTATAAGTGTTTTTGAGATTCTTAGATACCAAAACGCTGAAAATCATGAAAAATATTCTTAATTGAGAAACAGGACAACCTTACCAAATGCGTGTATTTTCACATTCTTGGTTACCAAAAACCCAAATTGCATACGAAACTAGCTTCATGTGGAGAAAAAAAAAAAGACATTTCCAGAAAAGTGTCTTTTGAGTGTTTTTGAGCGTGTTAGGCAATAAAGCACTAAAAAGCAGGGCAATCACATTACATGGGAATAAAACCAACTTTAACCAAGAACTTGCCTTTAAGTGTTTTTGAGCTCCTAACATACCAAAACGCTAAAACGCATGCAAAACAGTCTTTATGAAGAAACAGAATAACATTAGGAAAACATGTATTTTGAGTGTTTTTGATCATGTTACCTATAAAAACGCTTAAATACATGCAAAGAACCCTATGTTTCGGAAACGAAAGGACATTACGAGAAACGTGTATTATGAATGTTATTGAATTCCTTAAGCACCAAAAAGCTAAAATCCACAAATAACACTCTTTATAGAGAGAGAGAGAAAAAAAAAGGAATTTTCCTTTTTTTTTTTTGTTATTCTTCTTCATAGGTACCGAGATGCCAAAATTCTGGCAAAATTCAGGGAAATTGTGTGGAAAAAAAAAATTATAAAAAAATTTATTTTAGCTTTTTTTTCGGACTGTTATGTACCAAACCCTAAAGTGCATGCAAAGCCACCTATATGGGGAAATTAAACGACTTTTCCAGAAACCTGTCTTTTGAGTGTTTTTCAGCATGTTAGGCACGAAAACGACATATAATATGGAAGTCACTCAATATGGGAATCCATCACAAAATTACTAAAAAGTGTCTTTTCAGTGTTTTACGAAGAAAAACGCTAAAACAGATGCAAACCAACGAATATGAAGAAATAGAATAACATTACCAAAAAAGGTATATTTTTAGTGTTTCTGAGCTTCTTACCTACAAAAAACGCGAAAATGGATAGAAAGCACTCTATATTGAGATACAAAAGGACATTACGAGAAACTTGTATAATGAGTGTTTTATAGTTTCACAAGAACCACAAGGCAAAAAAAGAAAAAACTCGTGTATATGGATAAGTTTCTTTGATACTAAAATGCTGAAACTCAAGAATACACTCTTAATTGAGAATACAGAACAACCTTACGATATGCATGTATTTTGACTGTTTTTCACATTCTTAGTTACCAAAACCCCAAATTGCATGCAAAACTAGCTTTATGTGGTAAAAAAAATGACATTACCAGAAAACTGTCTTTTGAGTGTTTTTGAGCGTGTTAGGCAATAAAGCACTAAAAAGGAGGGCAATCACATTACATGGGAATAAACCCATCTTTTACCAAGAACATACCTTTAAGTGTTTTTGAGCTCCTTATATACCAAAACGCTAAAACGCATGCAAAACACCCTTTATGGAAAAACAGATTAACATTACCAAAAACAAGTATTTTGAGTGTTTTTGATCATGTTACCTCTAAAAACGCTTAAATACATGCAAAGAACCCTATGTCTGGGAAACGAAAGGACATTACGAGAAACGTGTATTATGAGTGTTTTTAAGTTCCATAAGTACAAAAAAGCTAAAACCTCTTTATAGAGAAAAAAAAAGTAAATAAATAAATAGGATTTTTTTTTTTGTTATTCTTCTTGACAGGTACCGAGATCCCAAATTTCTGGCAAAATTCAGGGAAATTATATGAAAAAAAACATTATCAAAAAAGTTAATTTTAGCTTTTTTTCTCGGACTGTTATGCACAAAACCCTAAAGTGCATGCAAAGCCAACTATATGGGGAAATTAAACGACTTTACGAGAAACCTGTGTTTCTAGTATTTTTTTCAGCCAGCATGTTAGTCTCCAAAACAATAAATAATATGGAAGTCATTCTATATGGGAATCCAAAACAAATTACTGAAAACGTGTCTTTTCCTAGTTTTAAGTAGAAAAATGCTAAAACGGATGCAAAACCAACCAACATGAAAAAATAGAATAAGATTACCAAAAAGGTATATTTTGAGTATTTTTGAGCTTTTTTACAAAAAACGCAAAAATGGATGGGAAGCTCTCTATATTGGTTAACAAAAGGACATTACGAGAAACGTGTAAAATGAGTGTTTTATAGATTCTCAAGAAGCACAGGGCAAAAAACGCAAAAAAACTATATATGGAGAAGTTTCTTAGATACCAAAATGTTGAAACTCCTGAATAACACTCTTAATTGAGAAACAGAACAACCTTACTAAATGCGTGTATTTTGAGTGTTTTTCACATTCTTAGTTACCAAAACCCCAAATTGCATGTGAAAGTAGCTTTATGTGGGAAAAAAAATGACATTACCAGAAAAGTGTCTTTTAAGTGTTTTTTTTTTTTTAGGATGATAGGCAATAAAGCACTAAAAAGCAGGGCAATCACACTACATGGGAATAAAACCAACTTTTACCAAATGTTTTTTCTAAGTGTTTTTGAGCTCCTTATATACCAAAACGCTAAAACGCATGCAAAACACCGTTTATTTAGAAACAGAATAACATTACGAAAAACATGTATTTTGAGTGTTTTTGATCATGTTACCTATAAAAACGCTTAAATACATGCAAAGAATCTTATGTTTGGGAAACGAAAGGACATTTCGAGAAACGTGTATTATGAGTGTTTTTAAGTTCTTTAATACCAAAAAGCTAAAACCCACAAATAACACTCTTTATAGATAAAAAAAAATGAAAATAAATAAAAAAATAGGATTTTTTTTTATTCATCTTCATAGGTACTGAGATGCCAAAATTCTGCAAAAATTCAGGGAATTTATGTGAAAAAAGAACATTATGAAAAAAGTTAATTTTAGCTTTTTTTTCGGATTGTTATGTACCAAACCCTAAAGTTCATGCAAAGTCACCTATATGGGGAAATTATACGACCGTACCAGAAACTTGTCTTTTGTGTTTTTTTTTTCAGCATGTTAGGCACCAAAACGATAAATAATATGTAAGTCACTCAATGTGGGAATCCATCACAAAATTACTGAAAATGTGTCTTTTCAGTGTCTTACGTAGAAAAACGCTAAAACGGATGCAAACCAACGAATATGGAGAAATAGAATAACATTACCAAAAAGGTATATTTTGAGTGTTTTTGAGCTTCTTACCTTCAAAAAACGCGAAAATGGATGGAAAGCACTCTATATTAGGATACAAAAAGACATTACGAGAAACGTGTATAATGAGTGTTTTATCGTTTCACAACAGCCACAAGGCAAAAATCGCAAGAACTCGGTGTATATGGAGAAGTTTCTTATATACCAAAATGCTGAAACTCAGAAATTACACTCTTAATTGAGAATACAGAACAACCTTATCAAATGCATGTATTTTGAGTGCTTTTCACATTCTTAGTTATCTAAATCAAAAATCGCATGCAAAACTAGCTTTATGTGGGAAAAAAATGACATTACCAGAAAAGTGTCTTTTGAGTGTTTTTGAGCGTGATAGGAAATAAAGCGCTAAAAAGGAGGGCAATCACATTATATGGGAATAAAACCAACTTTTACCAAGAACCTGCCTTTACGTGTTTTTGAGCTCCTTATATACCAAAACGCTAAAACGCATGCAAAATACCCTTTATGGAGAAACAGAATAACATTACCAGAAACATGTATTTTGAGTGTTTTTGATCATGTTACCTATAAAAACGCCTAAATACATGCAAAGAACTCTACGTTTGGAAAATGAAAGGATGTTACGAGAAACGTGTATTATGAGTTTTTTTTAAGTTCGTTATGTATGAAAAAGCTAAAACCCATAAATAACACTCTTTATAGAGTGTTTTCTTACCTAACAATGTGAAAAACACTCAAAAAGCACATTTTTGTAATCTTGTTCTTTTCTCCATATAGAGTGCTCTTCAATGTGTTAAATAGGTCTTGGTACCTTAGAAATAAAAAAAAAAAAAAAACCACTCATAATAAAAGTTTCTTCTAATGTCTTTTCGTTTCCCCTTGCAAAGTATTTTGCATGCATTTATGTTTCTTTTTATATGTAAAAAGAAAGAAAATTGTTTATGGTAATAAAGGGATTTTTGCATACATCTCAGCGTTTTGGTACGTAAGTAGCTGAAAATACCCAAAAGATAAATTTTTGGTTGTCTTGTTCTTTCATATAGGTAGCTTTCCATGCTTTTTATAACTTTGGTACTTACCACGTTCATCAACACTCAAAAGACATATTTCTGGAAATGTCGTTTCATTTTCCCATAGATGGTGCTCTGGAGGCATTATGACGTTTTGGTACATAAAATTGTGAAAAAGACTCAAAATAAATGTTTTTAGTAATGTTCTGTATGTACCAAAACGCTAAAATGCGTGCAAAACAACCATCATAAAGTAACGTGTATTTCATAAATAAAAAAAAAAAAAACGACTATTTCTAGTGTTTTACAACTTCTTACGTACAAAAAGACCAAAATGCATCCAAAGCACCCTATATGATGAAGCAAAACGATGGAGAAAAAGATTTTTTTTTTTTTTTTTTTTTTTTTTTTTGTGTGTGTGTGTGTGTGTGTGTGTGTGTATGTATTTTTAACCATCTCAGGTACCGAAACGACAAAATGCATGCAAAAGCATCCTATATGGGGAAACGAGAAACGTGTATTATGAGTGATTTTGCGCTTCTTAGGCTCGAAAAGCTAAAACGCATGAGTAGCACACTATTTGGAGAAACTACATAATTACGAAAAAAAAACGTGTAATTTGAGTGTTTTTCACATTGTTAGGTTATAAAATGCCAAAGTGCTTGCAAATCCCTCTACAGGGGTAAATGAAACATGACAAGAAAAATGTCTTTTGTATTTTTTCAACACATCCTAATTAGCATGGAAAGTATCCTATATGAGAATACAACATAACATCACCGAAAACGTGTCTTTCAAGCGTTTGCTTCTTACGTTCCAAAATGCTAAAACACATCCAAAACTCCTTTTATGGAGGAACAGAATAACATCACCAAAAACGTGTATTTTGAGTGTTTTGAGCTTGTTACATACAAAAACACCAAAAAACATGCAAAGGGGAAACGAAAAGGAAAGGAAATTACGAAATTACGAAATTACGAAAGGAAATTACGAGAAACGTGTATTATGAGTATCTGAATTTCTTAAAGTACAAAACATTAAATCAACTGAATAGCACTCTTAATGGAGAAACATAATAACATTACCAAAAACGTGGTTTTTGAGTGTTTTTCACCATGTTATGTAACGAAACACTAAAAATGCATGCATAGCACCCTATATGGCGAAACCAAAGGACATTACGAAAAACGTGTATTATAAGTGTTTTAGAGCTTCTTAGGTACCAAAACGCTAATACGCATAAATAGCGTTTTATGGAGAAAAATGACATTACCAAAAACGTGTAATTAAAATATTCTTTACAGTGTTAGGTACCAAAACGCCAAAATGGATGCAAAATTCCCTATATAGGGAAATGAAACTATAATTCCAGAAACGTCTTTTGCGTGATTTTCAGCGTGTTAAGCAACAAAACGCTAAATAGCATTCAAAACATATGGGAATACAAAACAACATCACCAAAAACGTGTCTTTTGAATATTTTCAAAATCCTTAAAACGCATGTAAAACACCCTTTATAGAGAAAAAGAATAACATCACAAAAAAAAAGAATTTTTTTTTTCTTTTCCTTACAAAAACGCCAGAATGCATGAAAAGTACTCTATATGGAGAAACAAAAGGACATTACGAGACACATGTATTATTATAGGACCAAAGGCTCCTATGTGCGGAAACGAAAGGACATTACGAGAAAAGATGTGTTTTGAATGTTTTTGAGAGTGGTAGGCACCAAACCGCCAGATAGCAGGGGAATAACCCTATATGGAAATAAAAACATCACCATGAAAGTGTCTTTTGAGTGTTTTTGAGCTTCTTACGTACCAAAACGTTAAAACGCATACAAAATTTGTGGAGAAACACAATAACGTGAATTTTGAGTCTTTTTAGCTTGTTATCTAAAAAAAAAAACGCCAAAATGATTGCAAAGCATATGGAAAAAAGAAAGTATATTTTGAGAAATGTGCATTGTTTTTTTTCTTTTCTTTTTTTTTTGTTTCTTAGGTACCAAAACGCTAATGGTTGTGAATAGCACTCTTCATGGAGAAACAGAACAACATTATCAAAAACATATTTTTAAGCGTTTTTAACATTGTTAAAGGAACGTATCTTTTCAGTGTTTATGAACGTGTTGAGCACCAGAAGACTAAAAGAATGCAAAGCACCAAATATGGAAAAACAAAACGACTTAACCAAAAACGTGTATTTTGAGTGTTTTGAGCTAGTTATGTACCAAAACGCTTAAACACATGTAAAATACCCTTTATGGGGAACAGAACAACTTTATCAAAAAACGTGTGTTTAGAGTTTTTGAGCTTGTTACATAGAAAAACGTCAAAATGGATGAATAAAAAGATCAAAATTACCAAAAAAGTGTATTTTGAGTTTTTTTTTTCATAGTTATGTACTAAAACGCTAAAATGTATGTGAAGCACCATGTACTGGGCAACGAAACGACATTTCCAGTAACATGTCTTTTGAATGTTTATAGCCATGCTTGGCACGAAAACGCGAAAAAGCATCGAAAGCTCACTATATAGGAAATGAAACCATGTAACTTTTGAGTGTTTTTGAGCTACTTACCTACTAAGACTCTAAAACACATGCAAAACACGCTTGACAGAGAAACAGAAAAAAAAATTGTATTTTGAATGTTTTTGAGCCTGTTACGTACAAAAATATTAAAATGCATGGAAAGCACTATTAGGAAATGAAAAAAAAGAAAATAAAACATTACACGAACCATGTATTATGAGAGTTTTAGAGCTTTTTAGGTACCAAAACGCTAAAAAGGATGAAAGATAATAAAATTACCAAAAATGTGCTTTTTGAGTGTTTTTTCACATTATGTACCAAAACGCTAAAATGTTTGAAAATCACCCCATATGAAGAAAGGAAAGGAATTTATGAGAAACGTATATTATGTATGTTTTGAGTTTCTTTGGTACCAAAACGCTAAAACGTGTGAATACCTGCTATGTGGAAAAACCGAACACCATTTCCAAAAACATGTATTTTCAGTGCATCCAAACCATACTATATGTGGAAAGGAAACGAAACGTGCATTAACGTTTTGGTACATATGAAGCTGAAAACACTCAAAATACATACATACATGCATACATATATATATATATATATATATATATATATATATATATATATATATATATATATATATATATATATATATATATATATATATATATATATATATATATATATATATATATATAAATATTTTTTTTTTATAATGATGTTTTGTTTTCGCGTGCTTTCCGTGCTTTTTAGTTTTTTGGTGCATAATATGTTCAAAACACCCAGATGACACGTTCCTTGTTATATCGTTTCATTACCGTTAAATAGAGTGCTTTCCATGCATTTTTTGTGTTTTAGTACCTAACAAAATTAAAAAGAAATTCAAAACACACGTTTTTGGCAATGCTGTTCTATTTCTCCATGAAGGGCGTTTTGCATGCGTTTTAACGTTTTAATATGTAATATGCTGAAAAAAAAACAAAGAAAAGATACTTCTTTTTTTAGTATTGTGTTTTCTTCTCCTATAAAGAGAATTTTTGTATACACCGGTGTTTGGTACCAAACAAGCTTAAAAAAAAAAAAAAAAAACTGAAAAGACGTTTTTGGTAACGTTGTTTTCTTTTACCATTAAATGTGTCGTGCATGGAATTTGGCCTTTAAGTACATTCAATATACACGTTTTTTTTCTTTTATGTTGTTTTGCTTATCCATATAGAATGCTATAAACTTGTCCTAGCCTTTTCTCACCTAAAAATCCGAAAAAAATTCCTAATACACGTTTCTGTTAATATCGTTTCGTTTCCCCATATCGGTTCCTTTGCTTGCATTTTTGGCGTTTTGTTAACTAACAAGCTAAAAAAAAAAAGAAAAAAAAAAACATTTTTGCTGTTTTTTTTCCCAATAAAAGGTGTTTTGGACACGATTTAGCGTTTTGGTACGTAAGAAACTAAAAAAAAAAAAACACTCAAAAGACATGTTTTTCATAATGTTTTGTTTTCAAATATAGATTGTTTTCCATGCTCTTTATCGTTTGTTGCCTAATATGCTAAAAAAAAACACGCATGTAACATGTTTCTGGTGGTGTCGTTTCCTTAACCCAAACAAGTTGCTTTGCATGCATTTTGGAGTTTTGCTAACTAGCTGTAAAACACTTATAACACAGGTTTGGTAATTTTGTTCTGTTTCTCCATAAAGGATGTTTTGCATATATTTTAGCGTTTTGATACGTAAGAAGAAAAACACTCAAACGACACGTTTTTTACAATGTTGTTTGTTTTCCCCAAATAGGGTGATTTGCATCCACTTTAGCGTTCTGGTGAAAATAAGCTAGAAAATACTCAGGTTTCCTGTAATGTCATTTCGTTACCCCAAATAGAGTGCTTTACGTGCATTTTGGCGTTTTAGTACCTAAAAAGCTGGATAACACTCAATGTACACATTTTTGGTAATGTTCTATTTCTCCATAAAAAAAAAAAAAAGCGCTTTGCATGCGTTATAGAGATTTGGTACGCAAGAAGTCGTAAAACACTCAATAGACAAATTTTAGTAATGTTCTTTTCTTTTCCCATAAAGGATGTTTTGCATGCACTTTGGCGCTTTTGTACCTAACAAGCTCAAAAAACTTTTAATACACGTTTTTGGTTAATGTTGTTCATTTTTTTCTTCATGTAGAGTTTCTTCATGTATGTATTTTGGCGTTTTCGTACCTAACATGAGGAAAAACACTCATAGTACACGTACATTACATAGTACATTACAACATAGGTAATGTTGTTCTGCTTTTTTATATATGGTTCTTTGAATGCATTTTCGAGTTTTAGTATCTGATATGTGGAAAAACCCTCATAATACAAGTTTTTCATAATGTTACTCCGTTTCTCCATATAGAGTGTTATTCATGTATTTTAGCATTTTATTGCATAAGAAGTTGAAAAGACATAACATTTCTGTTAAAATCGTTTCTTTTCCCAATATCTGGTAATTTGCATGCATTTTGGTGTTTTGTTTTTTTTTGTTTTTGTTTCTCCATAAACGGTGTTTTGGATGCGTTTTAGCAGTTTGGTGCGTAAGAAGCACTCAAATAACACGTTTTTAATCAAGCATTTTTATTTTTCCATATAGAGTGTTTTCCACGATTTTTTATTTTTTTTTAGCATTTGATGCCTTATATAATAATAATAATAATAATAATAATAATAATAATAATAATAATAATAATAATAATAAAGCACGTTTCTGGTAATGTTATTTCCTTACCCCAAATAAGGTGATTTGCATGCATTTTCGGGTTTTGCTTCTTAACTTTGTGGAAAAAATTAAAAAAACTCATGATTTTGTTAATGTTGTTCTGTTTTTCCATAAGTGGTGTTTTCCACGCGTTGTAACGTTTTGGTACATAAGAAGCAGAAAACACACAAAAGAAGTTTTTTTTATAATGTTGTTTGATTGTCCCAAATACGGTTCTTTGTATGCACTTTAGTGTTTTGTTAAGTAACAAGCACAAAAATAATAATATCTTTTCATTTCCCAATATCATTTAATTTGCATGTATTTTGGTGTTTTAGTACTTAACAAGTTCAAAAACACTCAAAATACCAGTTTTTGGTAATGATGTTCTGTTTTCCCATTGAGTTTTTGAGCGTTTTAGCGATTTGGTACGTAATAAGCTCAAAACACTCAAAAGACACGTTTTTGATAATGTTGGTTTCTTTTCTTTTCCGGTAATATAAGTTTTATATTCTTTTTACCCTTTTGGTGTCTAATATGCAAAAAAAAAAAAAAAGAAAAACTCAAATGGGGCGTTTCAGGTAATGTCGTTTCATTACACAAAGTAGGGTGTTTTGCATGTATTTTGTCGTTTTGGTACCTAATAAGCTGAAAAACACTCAAAACACACGCTATTTGTCAATAAAGACGTTTTGCATGCGTTTTAGAGTTTTCGTACGTAAGAAAATGAGTAAAAAAAAACATTCATAAGAGTTTTCGGTAAAGTTCTTTTCTTTTTCAATATAGATTTTTTTGCATGCAGTTTGGCGTTTTGGTACCTGAGAACCTTAAAAAGAATACATGTTTTTTGGTAATATATATATATATTTTTTTTGGTAATATTCTTCTTGTTTCTTCATATAAGGTACTTTGTATGTATTTTGGAGTTTTAATATTTAACATCGGGAAAAAAAATCTCATAATAAACGTTTTTGGTAATGTTGTGTTTCTCGATATTGACTGCTGTTCATGTATTTTAGGATTTTGGTAAAAAGAAGCTTAAATAAAAACAACAATAATAATAAACTTTTCTGTTAATATCTTTTCGTTTCCCGAAGTTGGGTAGTGTTTTCTTTTTCCATATAGAGTGTTTTCCATACTTTCTAGCGCTTAGATTAAAAATATACTGAAAAACACCCAAATGACACGTTTGTGGTGATGTTCCGTTATCCCAAACAGGGTGGTTTGCATGCATTTTTTGGTTTTGCTATATAACAAAATGAAAAACACTTAAAACACACGTTTTTAATAATTTCGTCCTGTTTCTTCATATATGCTTTATATGCGTTTTGCCGATTTGGTATGTAACATAGGGATAAACACTCATAATACACATTTTTGGCAATGTTGTTCTGTTTCTCAATGCAGACTGGTATTCACAAGTTTTAGCCTTTTGGCACATAAGAAGCTGAAAAAAAGCTCATAATACTTCTTTTCGTTAATATCGTTTAATTTCTAAATATCATGTGATTTGCATGCATTTTTGCATGCATACTCAAAACACTCGTTATTGGTTATGCTATTCTGTTTCTCCATAAAGAGTATTTTGCAAACGTTTTAGGGTTTTGGTGCATTAGAAGCTCAAAAAAAAAAAAAAAAATCAAGACACATTTTGATCATGTTTTGTTTTCCCATGTATAGTGTTTTTTATGCTTTTTTAGCGTTTTTGTGCCTAATATGGTCAAAAACACCCATATGACACGTTTTTGATAATATCGTCTCGTTGTCCAAATTAGCGTGCTTTGCAAGCATTTTAGCATTTTGATCTTAACAAGCTGGGAAACACTCGAAACATACGTTTTTGGTAAGGCTGTTCCGTTTCTCCATGATGGATGTTTTACATACGTTTTTGTACCTAAGAAGCTGAAAGCATTAAAACCACACGTTTTAGGTAATGCTTTTATTCTTTTCCCATATAGGATGCTTTGCATGCACTTTGACGTTTTGGTACCTAAGAAATTCGAAAACACTTATAATATACGTTTTTGGTAAGGTTGTTGTAATTCTTTTTATAGGGTGCATTGTTTGCATTTTGGCGTTTTGGAATAACTGGAAAAACTCTCATAATACACGCTTTATGTAATGCTGCTTCTCCATATAGAGTATTTTGGGGTTTTGGTATCATAATACACATTTCTGTTAGAATCGTTTCGTTTCCCATATCGGGCCCTTTGCATGGATTTTGGCGTTTTGTTATCTAAGAACCTCAAAACAATTAAAACACACTTTTTTTGCTAATGTTGCATTAATGCATTTTAGCGTTTAATGGTTTATACGCTCAAAAACACCTCAATTACACGTTGTTACTCCAAATAGAGTGGTTTGCATGCATATTAACGTTTTGTTATTTAATAAGCTGAAAAATCTCAAAGTGGACGCTTTTGTAAAAAAAAAAAAAAATTTCCTCATAAAGGATGTTTTGAATGCATTTTAGCGCTTTAGTGCGAAAGATAAAAAACAAAACAAAAAAAAAACACTCAAAAACATGTTTTTATTTATCTATTTATTTTTATTTTTTTTACATATAAGGTGCTTTGCATATAAAAACACTGAAAAGACACCTTTTTAGTAATGCTGTTCTCTTTTCCCATATAAAATGCCTTGCATGAAAAGTTGCGTTTTCGTACCTAAGAAAATAACACGTTTTTCGTAGTGTTTTTCTGTTTCTCCCTATAGATTACTATTCATATGTTTTATCGGTTTTTTACCTAAGAAGGTGGAAAATACTCATAAAACAAAATTCTGTTAATATCGTTTCGTTTCCCCATATCGGGACATTTGCATGCATTTTTGCGTTTTGGTAGCTATTAAGCTGGAAAACACTTATGTTATGGATAAAGTTTCCCCATAAAGGATATTTTGCCCGCGTTTTATTGTTTTGGTACGTACTCGTAAGAGGCTGAAAAATACTCAAAAGTCACGTTTATTTTAATGTTTTCTTTTTCCCAAATAGTGTTTTATATACTATTTTGCGTTTTGTTGCCTAATACGCTCAAAAACACCCAAATGACACGTTTCTGGTAAAGTCCTTTCGTTACCCCAAATAGGGTGTTTTGCAAGCCTTTTGGAGTTTTGGTAAATACCAAGCAAGAAAAAACTCGAAACACATGTTTTTGGTCATGTTGTTCTGATTCTCCATTCATAGAAATTTTGTAAAAAAAATCATTATAAAAAATAATTTTACCTTTTTTTCTGCAGTTATGTAAAAACCCTGAAGTGGATGCAAATCTACCTATATAAGGAAATTACACGTTTTACCAGAAACCCGTCTTTTGAGTGTTTTTTTTTTTCAGATATTTCAACAATATTACGGAAAACGTGTCTTTTGAGTGATTTACGTAAAAATAAACGCTAAAACGGATATGAACCAACCAATATGAAGAAATAGAATAACATTACCAAAAATATATATTTTGATGTGTTTTTGAGCTAGTTACCTACAAAAAATGCAAAAATGGATGGAAAGCATTTTATATTGGCAAAGAAAAGGAGATTACGAAAAACGTGTATGAGTATTTAATAGTTTGACAAGAACCACAAGGTAAAAAACTCAAATACTCGTGTACATAAAGAAGTTTCTTACATACCAAAAAGCTGAAAATTATGAATAACACTTTTAATTTTGAAACAGAAATACCTTACCAAATGTGTGTATTAGAAAAGTTTCTTACATACCAAAATGCTGAAACTCATGAATAACACTTTTAATTAAGAAATAGAACAACCTTACTAAATGCCTGTGTTTTGAGGTTTTTCATACTCTTAGTTACCAAAACCCCAAATTCCATGCAAAACTAGCATTATGTGGGGAAAAAATGATATTACCAGAAAAGTGTCTTTTGAGTGTTTTTGAGCGTGTTAGGCAATAAAGCACTAAAAAGCAGGGCAATCACGTTACATGGGAAAAAAAAACAACTTTTACCAAGAACTTGCTTTAAGTATTTTTGAGCTCATTACATACCAAGACGCTAAAACGCATGCAAAAAACCAAATTACCAAATTACCAAAAACATATATTTTGAGTGTTTTTGATCATGTTATCTATAAAAACGCTTAAATACATGCAAAGAACCTTATCTTTGTGAAACGAAAGGACATTACGAGAAATGAGTATTATAAGTGTTTTTAAGTTCCTTAAGTACCAAAAAGCTAAAACCCACAAATAACACTCTTATTTAGAAAAAAAAGTAAGAAAATAAAAAATAGGATTTTTTTTTTTGTTATTCATCTTCATAGGTATCGAGATGCCAAAATTCTGGGAAAATTCAGGGCTATTATATGATAAAACAAAATTATCAAAAAAGTTAATTTTACCTTTTTTTATCGGACTGTTATGTACCAAACCCTAAAGTGCATCCAAAGACTCCTATATGAGGAAATTAAACGACCTTACCAGAAATCTGTTTTTTGAGTGTTTTTCAGCATGTTAGGCACCAAAACGATAAATAATAAGGAACTCACTCTATATGAGAATCCAAAAACAAAATTGCTGAAAACGTGTCTTTTCAGAGTTTTACGTAGAAAAACGCTAAAACGGATGCAAACCAACCAATATAAAGAAATAGAAAAACATTACCAAAAAGGTATATTTTGAGTGTTTTTGAGCTTGTTACCTACAAAAAACGCGAAAATTGATGCAAAGCACTCTGTATTAGAAAAAAAAAGGACTTTGCAAAAAAAGTGTATAATGAGTTTTTATAGTTCTACAGAATCAAAAGGCAAAAAACACAAAAATTTGTGTACATGGAGAAGGTTCCTAGATACCAAAATGATGAAACTCATGAATAACACTCTTAATTGAGAAACAGAACAACCTTCCTAAATGCGTGTATTTAGAGTGCTTTTCACATTCTTAGTTACAAAAACCCCAAATTGCATGCGAAACCACCATTATGGCAGAAAAAATAACATTACAAGAAAAGTGTCTTTTAAGTGTTTTTGAGCGTGATAGGCAATGAAGCACTAAAAAGCAGGGCAATCATATTACATTGGAATAACACCAATTTATACCAAAAACTTGCCTTTAAGTGTTTTTGAGCTCCTTATATACCAAACCGCTAAAACGCATGCAAAACAAACATTATGGAGAAACAGAATAACATTACCAAAAACATGTATTTTGAGTGTTTTTGATCATGTTATCTATAAAAACGCTTAAATACATGCAAAGAACATTATATTTGGGAAACAAAAGGACATTACGAGAAACGTGTATTATGAGTGTTTTTTAAGTTCCTGTTTTAAGTTCCTTAAGTACCAAAAAGCTAAAACCCACAAATAACACTCTTTATTTAGAAAATAAAATATAAAAAAAATATAAAAATAGGATTTTTTTTTTTTTTGTTATTCATCTCCATAGGTACCAAGATGCCAAAATTCTGGGAAAATTCAGGGCAGTCATATGATAAAAGAATATTATCAAAAAAGTTAATTTCAGCTTTTTTTTTTCGGACTGTTATGTACCAAACCCTAAAGTGCTTGCAAAGCACCAGAAATCTGTGTTTTGAGTGTTTTTTTAGCATGTTAGGCACCAAAACGATAAATAATAAGGAACTCACACTATATGGCAATCCAAAACAAAGTTACTGAAAACGTGTCTTCTCAGTGTTTTACGTAGAAAAACGCTGAAAAGGATGCAAAGCAACCAATATCAAGAAATAGAAAAGCGTTACTAAAAAGGTATAATTTGAGTGTTTTTGAGCTTGTTACCTACGAAAAACGCGAAAATTGATGCAAAGCACTCTATATTGGGAAACAAAAGTATATTGCAAGAAAAGTGTATAATGAGTGTTTTATAGTTCAAAACAACCACAAGGCAAAAAAAGCAAAATCTCGTGTATATGGAGAGGTTTCCTAGATACCAAAATGCTAAAACTCATGTATAACACTCTTAATTGAGAAACAGAACAACCTTACTAAATGCGTGTATTTTGAGTGCTTTTCACATTCTTAGTTACTAAAACCCCAAATTACATGCGAAAATAGATTTGTGGGAAAAAAAAGGACTACCAGAAAAGTTTCTTTTGAGTGTTTTTGAGCGTGATAGGCAATAAAGCACTAAAAAGGAGGGCAATCACATTACATTGGAGTAAAACGAATTTTTACCAAGAACTTGTTTTTAAGTGTTTTTGAGCTCCTTATATACCGAAACACTAAAACGCATGCAAAACACACTTTATGGTGAAACAGAATAACATTACCAAAAACATATATTTTCAGTGTTTTTGATCATGTTATCAATAAAAACGCTTAAATACATGCAAAGAACACTATTTTTGGGAAACGAAAGGAAATTACGAGAAACGTGTATTATGAGTGTTTTTAAGTTCATTAATTACCAAAAAGCTAAAAGCCACAAATAACACTCTTTATTGAGAAACAATAAATAAATAAAAAAAAAACGATATTTTTTTCTTTCTTATTCATTTTCACAGGTACCGATATGCCAAAATTCGGGAAAAAATCAGGAAATTATGTGAAATAAGAATATTATCAAAAAAGTTAAATTTAGCTTTTTTTTCGGACTCATATGTACCAAACACTTAAAGTGCATGCAAAGCCATCTATAAGGGGAAATTAAACGTCTTTGCCAGAAAACAGTCTTAACAGTGTTTTTCAGCATGTTAGGAACCAACACGATAAATAACATGGAAGTCAATCTATATGGGAATCCAAAACAAAATTACTAAAAACGTGTCTTTTCGGTGTTTTACGTAGAAAAACGCTAAAACGCATGTAAACCAACCAATATGAAGAAATAAAATAACATTACCAAAAAGGTAAATTTTGAGTGTTTTTGAAATTGTTATCTACAAAAAATGCGAAAATGGATGGAAAGCACTTTATATTAGGAAGCAAAAGGACATTACGAGAAACGTGTATAATGTGTTTTATAGTTTCACCAGAATCACAAGACAAAAAACGCAAAAACTCGACTGTATGGAGAAGTTTCTAAGATACCAAAATACTGAAACTTATGAATAACACTCTTAATCAAGAAACAGACCAACCTTACTAAATAAGTGTATTTTGAGTGTTTTTTTATATTCTTAGTTACCAAAACCACAAATTCGATGCGAAACTAGCTTTATGTGGGAAAAAAAATGACATTACCAGAAAAGTGTCTGAGTGTTTTTGAGCGTGTTAAGAAATAAAGCACTAAAAAGCAGGGCAATCACATTATATGGGAATAAAACCAACGTTTACGAAGAACTTGCCTTTTAGTGTTTTTGACACGCATTTAGTAAGGTTGCTCTGTTTCTCAATTAAGAGTGTTTTTCATGAGTTTCAGCATTTTGGTATATAGGAAACTTCTCCATATACACGAGTTTTTGCGTTTTTTGCCTTGTGCTTTTTTTGAACTATAAAACATTCATTATACACTTTTCTCGCAATATCCCTTTGTTTCCCAATATACAGTGCTTTGTATCCATTTTTGCGTTTTTTTGTAGGTAACAAGCTCAAAAACACTCAAAATATATATTTTTTGTAATGTTTTTCTGCTTCTTGATATTGGTTCCTTTGTATCAGTTTTAGCGTTTTTCTGCGTAAAACACTGAGAAGACACTTTTTCAGTAATTTCTTTTGGATTCCTACATAGAGTGAATTCCTTATTATTTATCATTTTGGTGCCTAACATGCTGAAAAACACTCAAAAGACAGATTTCTGGTAAGGTCTTTAATTTTCTCATATGGGAGGCTTTGCATGTCTTTTCAGTGTTTTTGAGCGTGTTACGCAATAAAGCACTAAAAGGAAGGGCAATCACATTACATGGGAATAAAACCAAATTTTACCAAGAACTTGCCTTTAAGTGTTTTTGAGCTCTTTACACACCAAAACGCTAAAACGCATGCAAAACACATTTTATAGAGAAACGGAATAACATTACCAAATACATGTATTTTGAGTGTTTTTGATCATGTTATCTATAAAAACGCTTAAATACATGCAAAGAACCTTATGTTTGGGAAACAGAAAGAACATTATGAGACACGTGGATTATGAGTGTTTTTTTTTTAAGATCCTTTAGTACCAAAAAGCTAAAACCCACAAATAACAATCTTTAGAAAAAAAAAATTAATAAATAAAAAAAAAAAAATCGGAATTTTTTTGTTTTTGTTTTTGTTTTTCATCTTCATAGGTATCGAATTGCCAAAATTCTGCCAAAATTTAGGGAATTTATGTGGAAAAAAGAACATTATCATGAAAGTTAATTATAGCTTTTTTTTCTGATTCTTTTGTACCAAAACATAAAGAGCATGCAAAGGGAATTTAAACGACTTTACCAGAAACCTGTCTTTTCAGTGTTTTTCAGCATATTAGGCACCAAAACGATAAATAATATGAAAATCAGTAATTATGTGAATCCAAAACAAAATTACTGAAAAGGTGTCTTTTCAGTGTTTTACGTAGAAAAACGCTAAAGCGGATGCAAACCATCCTATATGAAGAAATAGAACAACATTACCAAAAAGATATATTTTGAGTTTTTTTGAGCCTGTTTCGTACAAAACATGGAAAAATGGATGTAAAGCACTCTATATTAGGAAACAAAAGGACATTACGAGAAACGTGTTTAATGAGTGTTTTATAGTTTTAAAAGAACCACAAGGCAATAAACGCAAAAACTCGTGTATATAGAGAAATTTCTTACATACCAAAATGATGAAATGCATGAATAAGACTTTTAATAGATAAACAGAACTACCTTACCAAATTGTGAATTTTGAGTGTTTTTCACATTCTTAGTTACGAAAATGCCAAATTACATGCGAAACTAGCTTCATGTGGGAAAAAAAATGACATTACCAGAAAAGTGTCTTTTGAGTTTTTTTTGAGCGTGATATGCAACACAGCACTAAAAAGCAGAAGAATCACATTACATGGAAATAAAACCAACTTTTGCGAAGAATTTGCCTTTAAGTGTTTTTTAACCCGTTATTTACCAAACCTCTAAAACGCATGCAAAACAAACTTTATGGAGAAACAGAATAACATTACCAAAAACATGTATTTTGAGGGTTTTTGATCATGTTATCTATAAAAACGCTTAAATACATGCAAAGAACATTATGTTTGGGAAACAAAAGGACATTACGAGAAACGTGTATTATGAGTGTTTTTAAGTTCCTTAAGAACCAAAAAGCTAAAACCCACAAATAACACTCTTTATTTAGAAAATAAAAAAAAAATAAAAAAATAAAAAATAGGAATTTTTTTTTTTTTTGTTATTCATCTTCATAGGTACCGAGATGCCAAAATTCTGGGAAAATTCAATGCGATTATATGATAAAAGAATATTATCAAAAAAGTTAATTTTAGCTTTTTTTCCGGACTGTTATGTACCAAACCCTAAAGTGCATGCAAAGCTTCCTATATGAGGAAATTAAACGACCTTATCAGAAATCTCTCTTTTGAGTGTTTTTCAGCATGTTAGGCACCAAAACAATAAATAATAAGGAACTCACTTAATATTGGAATTCAAAACAGAATTACTGAATACGTGTCTTCTCAGTGTTTTACGTAGAAAAACGCTAAAACGGATGCAAACAAACCAATATAAAGAAATAGAAAAACATTACCAAAAAGGTATATTTTGAGTGTTTTTGAGCTTGTTACCTATAAAAAAACACGAAAATTGATGCAAAGTACTCTATAATGGGAAAGAAAATGACATTGCAAGAAAAATGTATAATGAGTGTTTTATAGTTCAAAAGAACCACAAGGCAAAAAATGCAAAAACTGGTGTATATGAAGAAGTTTCGTAGATATCAAAATGCTGAAACTCATAAACAACACTCTTAATTGAGAAACAGAACAATCTTACTAAATGTGTGTATTTTGAGTGCTTTTCACATTCTTAGTTACCAAAACCCCAAATTGCATGCGAAACCAGCTTTATGTGGGAAAAAAAATGACATTACCAGAAAAATGTCTCGAGTGTTTTTGACGGTATTAGGCAATAAAGCACTAAAAAGCAGGGCAATCACATTACATTGGAAAAAAAAAATTTTTAATAAGAACTTGCCTTTAAGTGTTTTTGAGCTCCTTATATACCAAAACACTAAAACGCATGCAAAATACATTTTATAATGAAACAGAATAACATTACCAAAAACATGTATTTTGAGTGTTTTTGATCATGTTACCAATAAAAACGCTTAAATACATGCAAAGAACACTATTTTTGGGAAACGAAAGGACATTACGAGAAACGTGTATTATGAGTGTTTTTAAGTTCATTAAGTACGAAAAAGCTAAAAGCCACAAATTACACTATTGAGAAAAACAAATAAATGAATAAAAAAATACGATATTTTATTTCATTATTATTTATCTTCACAGGTAACGAGGTGCCAAAATTCGGGCAAAGTTCAGGAAATTATCTGAAATAAGAACATTATCAAAAAAGTTAAATTAAGCTTTTTTTTTTTCGGACTGTTATGTACCAAACCCCTAAAGTGCATGCAAAGCCACCTATATAGGGAAATTAAACCTCTTTGCTAGAAAACTGTCTTATGAGTGTTTTTACCATGTTAGGATTCAACACAATAAAACCCAAGGAAGTCAATCTATATGGGAATCCAAAACACATTTACTGAAAACGTGTCTTTTCGGTGTTTTACGTAGAAAAACGCTAAAACGGATGCAAACCAACCAAAATGAAGAAATAGAATAACATTACCAAAAAGGTATATTTTGAGTATTTTTGAAATTGTTACCTACAAAAAAACGCGAAAATGGATGGAAAGCACTCTATATTGGGAAGCAAAAGGACATTACGAGAAACGTGTATAATGAGTGTTTTATAGTTTCATAGCAACCACAAGGCAAAAAACGCAAAAACTCGTGTATATAAAGAAGTTTCTTACATTGCAAAATGATGAAACTCATGAATAAGACTATTAGTTAAGAAACAGAACTATCTTACCAAATGTGAGAATTTTGATTGTTTTTCACATTCTTAGTTACAAAAATCCGAAATTACAAGCGAAACTAGTTTTATGTGGGAAATAATGACATTACCAGAAAAGTGTGTTTTGAGTATTTTAGAGCGTGATATGCAACAAAACACTAAATAGCAAAACAATCACATTACATGGGAATAAAACCAACATTTACCAAAAACATACCTTTAAGGGTTTTTTACTCCTTACATAACAAAACGCTAAAACGCATGCCAAACACTCTTTATGGAGAAACAAAATAACATTACCAAAAACATGAATTTTAAGTGTTTTTGATCATGTTACCTATAAAAACGCTTAAATACATGCAAAGAGCCCTATGTTTGTGAAACGAAAGTATATTACGAAAATTGTATATTATGAGAGTTTTTAGGTTCCTTAAGTACCAAAAACCTAAAACACACAAATAACACTCTTTATAGAGAAAAAAAAAATAAATAAAAATAAAATAAATGAATACAATTTTTTTTGTGTGTGTGTGTTATTCATATTCATAGGTACCGAGATGCCAAAATTCTGGCAAAATTTAGGGAAATTAGGTAAAGAAAAAAAAAAGATAAAAAAAAATAATTTCAGCTGACGTGCATGCAAAGCCACCTATATGGGAAATTTACACGACTTTACCAGAAACCTGTACCAGAAAAAAATTTCAACAATATTACTGAAAACGAGTCTTTTCAGATATTTACAAAGAAAAACGTTAAAACGGATGCAAACCAACCAATATGAAGAAATAGAATAACATTACCAAAAAGATATATTTTGAGTGTTTTTAAGCTTGTTAACTACAAAAAAATGCAAAAATGGATGTAAAACACTCTATATTAGGAAACAAAAGAACTATACGAGAAACGTGTAAAATGAGTGTTTTATAGTTTCACAAGAACCACAAGGCAATAAACGCAAAAACTCGTGTATATAGAGAAGTTTCTTACATACCAAAATCATGAAATGCATGAATAACACTTTTAATCGAGAAAAAGAACTACCCTTCCAAATTGTGTATTTTGAGTGTTTTTTCACATTCTTAGTTACGAAATTGCCAAATTACATGCGAAACTAGCTTTATGTGGGAAAAAAATGACATTACCAGAAAAATGTCTTTTGAGTGTTTTTGAGCGTGATATGCAACAAAGCACTAAAAAGCAGAACAATCACATTACTTGGGAATAAAACCAACTTTTACGAAGAACTTGCCTTTAAGTGTTTTTTAACTCCTTACATACCAAAACGCTAAAACGCATGTAAAACACTCTTTATGAAGAAACAGAATAACATTACCAAAAATATGTATTTTGAGTGTTTTTTATCATGTTACCTATAAAAACGCTTAAATACATGTAAAGAACCCTATGTTTGTATAAGAAAAGGACATTACGAAAATCGTGTATTATGAGTGTTTTTAAGTTTCTTAAGTACCAAAAAGCTAAAACTCACAAATAACACTTTATATAGAAAAAAAAAAAATTGATATTCATCTTCATAGGTACTGAGATACCAAAAGTCTGGAAAAATTCAGGGATATTTTGTAAAAAAAAGTCATTACAAAAAAAAAGTTTTTGCTTTTTTTCCAGGGTTATGTACCAAACCCAGCCTGAAGTGCATGCAAAGCCACCTATATGGAGAAATTACTTGACTTTACCAGAAACCTGTCTTTTGAGTGTTTTTTCAGCAATTTCAACAATATTACTGAAAACGTGTCTTTTCAGTGATTTACCTAGAAAAACGCTAAAACGGATGCAAACCAACCAATATGAAGAAATAGAATAACATAACCAAAAAGATATATTTTAATGTGTTTTTGAGCTTGTTACCTACAAAAATGCGAAATTGGATGAAACGCACTCTATATTAGGAAAGAAAAGGACATTACGAGAAAAGTGTATAATGAGTGTTTTATAGTTTCACAAGAACCACAAGGCAAAAAACTCAAATACTCGTGTATATAAAGAAGTTTCTTACATACCAAAATGCTGAAACTCATGAATAACACTTTTGATTAAGAAACAGAACAACCTTACTAAATGCGTGTATTTTGAGTGCTTTTCACATTCTTAGTTACCAAAACCCCAAATTCCATGCGAAACTAGCTTTATGTGGGAAAAAAATAATATTACCAGAAAATGTCTTTCGAGTGTTTTTGAGCGTGTTAGGCAATAAAGCACTAAAAAGCAGGTCAATCACATTACATTGCAATAAAACCAACTTTTACCAAGAACTTGCCTTTAGGTGTTTATGAGCTCATTACATACCAAAACGCAAAAACGCATGCAAAAAAACTTTCATGGACAAACAGAATAACATTACCAAAAACATGTATTTTGAGTGTTTTTGATCATGTTATCTATAAAAACGCTTAAATACATGCAAAAAACCTTATGTTTGGAAAACGAAAGGACATTACGAGAAATATGTATTATGAGTGTTTTTTAGTTCCTTAAGTACCAAAAAGCTAAAACCCACAAATAACACTCTTTATTAAGAAAAATAAATAAATAAAAAATAAAAAAATAGGATTTTTTTTTTTTTTGTTATTCATTTTCATTGAATTCAATTCTGGGAAAATTCATGGGCTATTATATGATAAAAGAAAATTATCAAAAAAGTTAATTTTAGCTTTTTTTTTCGGACTGTTATATACCAAACCCTAAAGTGCATGCAAAGCCTCCTATATGAGGAAATTAAATGACCTTAAAAGAAATCTGTCTTTTGAGTGTTTTTCAGCATGTTAGGCACCAAAACGATAAATAAATAAGGAACTCACTCTATATGGGAATCCAAAACAAAATTACTGAAAACGTGTCTTCTTAGTGTTTTACGTAGAAAAACGCTAAAACGGATGCAAAGCAACCAATATAAAAAAATAGAAAAACATTACCAAAAATGTATATTTTGAGTGTTTTTGACTTTGTTACCTACAAAAAACGCGAAAATTGATACAAAGCACTCTATATTAGGAAATAAAAGGACATTGCAAGAGAAGTGTATAATGAGTGTTTTATAGTTCAAAAGAACCTAATGGCAAAAAACGCAAAAACTTGTGGATATGGGGAAGTTTCCTAGATACTAAAATGCTGAAACTCATGAATAACATTCCTAATTGAGAAACAGAACAATCTTACTAAATGCGTGTATTTTGAGAGCTTTTCATATTCTTAGTTACCAAAACCCCAAATTGCATGCAAAACCAGCTTTATGTGAAAAAAAAATGACATTACCAGAAAAATGACTTTTAAGTGTTTTTGAGCCTGATAGGCAATAAAACACTAAAAAATAGGGCAATCACATTACATTTGAATAAAACCAATTTTTATCAAGAACTTGCCTTTAAGTGTTTTTGAGCTCCTTATATATATATAACCGCTTATAATATATAATATATATAATATATATAACCGCTTATAATATATATATAACCTCCTTATATATAACCGCTAATACGCATGCAAAACAAACTTTATGGAGAAACAGAATAAAATTAAGAAAAACATGTATTTTTAGTGTTTTTGGTCATGTTATCTATAAAAACGCTTAAATACATGCAAAGAACCTTATGTTTGGGAAAGAAAAGGACATTACGAGAAACGTGTATTATGAGCGTTTTTAAGTTTGTTAAGTACCAAAAACCTAAAACCCACTCTTTTTTTTAGAAAAAAATAAATAAATAAATAAAAAATAAAAAAATAGGAATTTTTTTTTTTATTCATCCTCATAGGTACGGAGATGCCAAAATTCTGGGAAAATTCAAGGCAATTATATGATAAGAGAATATTATCAAAAAAATTGATTTTAGCTTTTTTTTTTCGGACTGTTATGTACCAAACCCTAAACTGCATGCAAACCAACCAATATCAAGAAATAGAAAAAAACATTACAAAAAAAGATATATTTTGAATGTTTTTGAGCTTGTTACCTCCAAAAAAACGCTAAAATTGATACAATGCACTGTATATTGGGAAACAAAGGGACATTGCGAGAATAGTGTATAATGAGTGTATTTTAGTTCAAAAGAACAACAAGGCAAAAAGCGCAAAAAAACTCGTGTATATGGAGAAGTTTCCTAGATACCAAAATACTGAATCTCATGAATAACACTCTTAATTGAGAAACAGAACAACCTTACCAAATTCGTGTATTTTGATTGTTTTTCATGTTCTTAGTTACCAAAAAAACAAATTTCATGGGAAACCTGATTTATGTGGGAAAACATGACATTTCCAGAAAAATGTCTTTTGAGTGTTTTTGAGCGTGATTGGCAATAAAGCACTAAAAAGCAGGGCAATCACATTTCATTGGAATAAAACAAATTTTTACCAAGAACTTGCCTTTAAATGTTTTTGAGCTCCTTATATACCAAACCGCTAAAAGGCATGGAAAACTAACTTTATGGAGAAACAGAATAACATTACCAAAAACATATAATTTGGAAGTTTTTTTATCATGTTATCTATAAAGAACATTATGTTTGGGAAAAAAAGGACATTACGAGAAACGTGTATTATGAGTGTTTTTTTTAAGTTCATTAAGTACCAAAAAGCTAAAACCCACAAATAACACTCTTTATTTAGAAAAAAAAAAGAATTTTTTTTTCATCATAGGTACCGCGATGCCAAAATTCTGGGAAAATTCAGGAAAATTATATGAACAAAAGAATATTATCTAAAAAATTAATTTTAGCTTTTTTTTCGGAGTGTTATGTACCAAACCCTAAAGTGCATGCAAAGCCTCCTATATAAGGAAATTAAACCAGAAAACCAGGAAATTACCAGAAATCTGTCTTTTGAGTGTTTTTCAGCATGTTATGCACTAAAACGATAAATAATAAGGAACTCACTCTATATGGGAATCCAAAACAAAATTACTGAAAATATATCTTCTCAGTGTTTTACGTAGAAAAACCCAAAAACTCGTGTATATAAAGAATTTTCTTAGATACCAAAATGCTGAAACTCATGAATAACAATCTTAATTGAGAAACAGAACAACCTTAGCAAATTCGTGCATTTTGAGTGTTTTTCATATTCCTAGTTAGCAATACCCAAAATAGCATGCAAAACTAGCTTTATGAGGGAAAAAAACGAGATTACCAGAAGTGTGTTTTAATTGTTTTTGAGCGTGTTACGCTAAAAAGCAGGGCAATCACATTACATGGGAATAAAACCAGCTTTTACCAAGAACTTGCCAATATGTGTTTTTGAGCTCCTTACATACCAAACCGCTAAAACGCAAGGAAAACAAACTTTATGGAGAAACAGAATAACAGTACCAAAAAACATGTATTTTGAGTGTTTTTTTTATAATGTTATCTATAAAAACGCTTAAATACATGCAAAGAACCTTATGTTTGGGAAACGTAAGGACATTACGAAAAACGTGTATTATAAGTGTTTGTACGTTCCTGAACTACCAAAAGGCTAAAACTAAAAAAAATAAAAAATAAAAAAATAAATAAAAGGATATTTTTTTTTTTTTTTGTTATTCACCTTCATAGGTACCGAGATGCCAAAATTCTGGGAAAAATTAGGGCAATTATATAATAAGAGAACATTATCAAAAAAGTTGATATTAGCTTTTTTTCGGACTGTTATGTACCAAACATTAAAGTGCATGCAAAGCCTCCCATATGAGAAAATTAAACTACCTTACCAGAAATCTGTGTTTTGAGTGTTTTTCAGCATGTTATGCAACAAAACGATAAATAATAAGGAACTCACTCTATATGGCAAACCAAAACAAAATTACTGAAAACGTCTCTTCTCAGTGTTTTACGTAGAAAAACGCTACAACGGATGCAAACGAACCAAATATCAAGAAGTAGAAAAACATTACCAAAAAGGTATATTTTGAGT
Source organism: Scylla paramamosain (assembly GCF_035594125.1). Classification (NCBI taxonomy): domain Eukaryota; kingdom Metazoa; phylum Arthropoda; class Malacostraca; order Decapoda; family Portunidae; genus Scylla; species Scylla paramamosain. The sequence continues at coordinate 3,726,694 of NC_087188.1, forward strand.
GTTTTTGAGCTTGTTACCAAGAAAAAAACGCGAAAATTGATACAAAGCACTCCATATTGGGAAACAAAGTGGCATTGCGAGAAAAGTGTATAATGAATGTTTTATAGTTCAAAAGAACCATAAGGCAAAAAAAGCAAAAACTCGTTTCCTAGATACCAAAATGCTGAAACTCATGAATAACACTCTTAATTCAGTAACAGAACAACAACGTGTATTTTGAGTGCTTTTCATATTCTTAGTTACCAAAATCCCAAATTGCATGCAAAACCAGATTTATGTGCGAAAAAAAATGACATTACCAGAAAAGTTTCTTTTGAGTGTTTTTGAGCATGATAGGCAATAAAGCACTAAAAAGCAGGGGAATCACTTTACATGGCAATAAAATCAATATTTACCAAGAACTTGCCTTTAAGTGTTTTGAGCTCCTTATATAGCAAAACGCTAAAACGCATGCAAAACACACTTTATGGAGAAAGAAAATAACATTACCAAAAACATATATTTTGAGTGTTTTTGATCATGCTACCAATGAAAACGCTTAAATGCTTGCAAAGAACTCTATTTTTGGGAAACGAAAGGACATTACGAGAAACGTGTATTATGAGTGTTTTTAAGATCATTATTTACCAAAAAGCTAAAAGCCACAAATAACACTCTTTATTGAGAAAAAAAAAATAAATAAATACGATATTTTTTCTTTCTTTTTCATCTTCACACATACTGAGATGCCAAAATTTGGGCAAAATTCAGGAAATTATGAATCAATTATCAAAAAAGTTAATTTTAGCTTTTTTTTTCCGTACTGTTATGTACCAAACCCTAAAGTGCATGCAAAGCCACTATATGGGGAAATTAAACGTCTTTGCCAGAAAACTGTCTTATGAGTGTTTTTCAGCTTGTTAGGCACCATAACAGTAAATAACATGCAAGTCATTCTATATGGGAATCTAAAACAAAATTACTGAAAACGTGTCTTTTCGGTGTTTTACGTAGAAAAACGCTAAATCGGATGCAAACCAACCAATAAGAAGAAATAAAATAACATTACCAAAAAGGTACATTTTGAGTTTTTTTCAGCTTGTTATCTACAAAAAACGCAAAAATGGATGCAAAGCACTCACTATTGGGAAACAAAAGGACATTACGAGAAACGTGCATAATGAGTGTCGTATTATTTTTGAGCAAAAGAACTTGTGGTTCACAAGAACCACAAGGCAAAAAACGCAAAAACTCGTGTATATAAAGAAGTTTCTTAGATAACAAAATGCTGAAACTCATGAATAACAATATTAATTGAGAAACAGAACAACCTTACCAAATGCGTGTATTTTGAGCGTTTTTTTTCACATTCTTAGTTAGCAAAATCCCAAATAGCACCCGAAAGTATGTTGGAAAAAAAATGACATTACCAGAAGTGTCTTTTGAGTGTTTTTGAGCGTGTTAGGCAATAAATCACAAAAAAAACAGGGCAATCACATTACATGGGAATAAAACCAACTTTAAGAAGAATTTCCCTTGAAGTGTTTTTGTCCTCCTTACAAACCAAAACGATAAAACGCATGCAAAAGACTCCTTTATGGAGAAGCAGAATAACATTACTAAAACCATGTGTTTTAAGTGTTTTTGATCATGTTACCTATAAAAACGCTTAAATACATGCAAAGAACCCTATGTTTGGGAAACGAAAGGACATTACGAGAAACGTGTATTATGACCGTTTTTAAGTTCCTTAAGTACCAAAACGTTAAAACCCACAAATAAAGAGAGAAAAAATATATATATATAGAGAGAGAAAAAATAATAGTTTCTTTTTATATTGATTTTCAATCTGCCAAAATTTAGGGAATTTATGTGGAAAAAAGAACGTTATCAAAAAAGTAATTTATAGCTCTTTTTCAGATTTTTATGTAAGAAAAGTGTATGCCACCTATATAAGGAAGTTAAACGACTTTACCAGAAACTTGTCTTTTCAGTGTTTTTCAGCATGTTAGGCACCAAAACGATAAATAATATGGAAGTCAGTCAATATGTGAATCCAAAACAAAATTACTGAAAACGTGTCTTTTCAGTGTTTTACGTAGAAAAACGCTAAAACGGATGCAAACCAACAAATATGAAGAAATAGAATAACATTACCAAAAAGTGTTTTTGATCTTTTTACCTACAAAAAACGCGCAAATGGATGGAAAGCATTCTTTATTGGGAAGCAAAAGGACATTACGAGAAACGTGTATAATGAGTGTTTTATAGTTTCACAAGAATCACAAGGCAAAAAACGCAAAAGGTCGTGTATATAGAGAAGTTTCTTACATACCAAAACGCTAAAACTCATGAATAACACTTTTAATTAAAAAACAGAACTACCTTACCAAATGTGTGTATTTTGAGTGTTTTTCACATTCTTAGTTACGAAAATCCCAAATTACATGCGAAACTAGCTTTATGTGAGAAAAAAATGACATTACCAGAAAAGTGTCTTTGTGTGTTTTTGAGCGTTATATGCAACAACACAGTAAAAAGCAGAACAATCACATTACATTGGAATAAAACCAAATTTTACGAAGAACTTGCCTTTAAGTGTTTTTGAACTCCTTACATACCAAAACGTTAAACGCATGCAAAACAACCTTTATGGAGAAACAGAATAACATTACCAAAAACATGTATTTTGAGTGTTTTTGATCATGTTACCTATAAAATTGCTTAAATACATGCAAAGAACCCTATGTTTGTGAAACGAAAGGACATTACGAAAATCGTGTATTATGAGTATTTTTAAGTTCCTTAAGTACCAAAAAACTAAAACCCACAAATAACACTCTTTAAAGAGAAAAACAATAAATAAATAAAAAAAAATTTTTTTTTGTTATTCATCTTCATAGGTACCGAGATGCCAAGAGAAAATTCAGGGAAATTATGTGAAAAAAACCTATAAAAAATTATTCTAGCTTTTTCCGGAGTTATGTAAGAAACCCGGAAGTGCATGCAAAGCTACCTGTATGGGGAAATTACACGACTTTACAAGAAACGTGTCTTTGGGTGTTTTCAGCAATTTCAACAATATTACTGAAAACGTGTCTTTTCAGTTTTAGTGTAGAACGCTAAAACGGATGGAAACCAACCAATATAAAGAAATAGAATAACATTACAAAAAAGTTGAGTGTTTTTGAGCTTGTTACCTACAAAAAACGCAAAAATGAATGCAAAGTAGTCTACATTGGGAAACAAGAGGATATTACGAGAAAATTGTATATTGAATGTTTTAATAGTTTTCAAGAACCATCAGGCAAAAAACGCAAAAACTCGTATATAAGTTTCTTAGATACCAAAATGCTGAAACTCTTGAATAACACTCTTAATTGAGAAACAGAACAATCTTAGGAAATGAGTGTATTTTGAGTGTTTTTTCACATTCTTAGTGGTCCAACCCCAAATTACATGCGAAACTGTGAAAAAAAAATGAAATTACTAGAAAAGTGTCTTTTTAGTATTTTTCAGCGTATTAGGCAATAAAGCACTAAAAAGCAGGGCAATCACATAACATGGCAATAAAACCAACTTTTACCAAGAACTTGCTTTTAATTTTTTTTGAGCTCCTTACATACCAAAACGTTAAAACACATGCAAAACACCCTTTATGGAAAAACAGAATAACATTATCAAAAACATGTATTTTGAGTGTTTTTGAGCTTGTTACCAATAAAAACGCTTAAAAACATGCAAAGAACCCTATGTTTGGGAATGAAAGGACATTACGAGGAATATGTATTATGAGTGTTTATAAGTTCCTTAAGTACCAAAAAGCTAAAACCCACAAATAACACTCTTTATAGAGAAAAAAAATATATGATTTTTTTATATTGATCTTCATAGGTACCGGGATGCCAAAATTCTGGCAAAATTCAGGAAAATTACGTGAAAAAAGAATATTATGAAAAAGGTTAATTTAATTTTTTTTTCGGACTGTTATGTACCTAACCCTAAAGTGTATGCAAAGCCACCTATATGGGGAAATTAAACAACTTTACAAGAAACCTGTCTTTTGAGTGTTTTTCAGCATGTTAGGCACCAAAACGATAAATAACATGGAACTCACTCTATATGGGAATCCAAAACAAAATTGCTGAAAACGTGTCTTTTCTGTGTTTTACATAGAAAAACGCTAAAACGGATGGAAACCAACCAATATGATGAAATAGAATAACATTACCAAAAAGGTATATTTTGAGTGTTTTTGATCATGTTACCTATAAAAACGCTTAAATACATGCAAAGAACCTTATCTTTAGGAAACAAAAGGACATTACGAGAAACGACTATTATGAGTGTTTTTACGTTCCTTAAGTACCAAAAAGGTTAAACCCACAAATAACACTCTTTATAGAGAAAAAAAAATATATGAAAAAATAGCATTTTTTTTTTTGATCTTCATAGGTACCGAGATGCCAAAATTTTGGCAAAATTTAGGGAAATTATGTGAAAAAAGAATATCAAAAAAGTTAATTTTAGCTTTTTTTCAGACTGTTATATACCAAACCCTAAAGTGCCTGTAGAGCCACCTATATGGGAAAATTAAACGACTTTACCTGAAACCTGTCTTTTGCCTGTTTTTCAGTATGTTAGGCACCAAAACAATAAATAATATGGAAGTCACTCTGTATGGGAATCCAAAACAAAATTACTGAAAACGTGTCTTTTTAGTGTTTTACGAAGAAAAACGCTAAAACGAATGCAAATCAACCAATATCATGAAATAGAATAACATTACCAAAAAAGGTATTTTTTGTGTTTTTGAGCTAAAATGGATGCAAATCTCTTTATATTGGGAAACAAAAGGACATTACGAGAAATGTTTATAATGAGTGTTTTTATAGTTTCACAAGAACCACAAGGCAAAACAAGGAAAAACTCGTGTATATGGAGATGTTTCTTAGATACCAAAATGCTGAAATTCATGAATAACACTTTTAATTGAGAAACAGAACATCCTTACCAAATGCGTGTATTTTGAGTGTTTTTCACATTCTTAGTTACCAAAACCCGAAATTACATGCAAAACTAGGTTTATGTGGGAAATAAATGACATTACCAGAAAAAAAGTGTCTTTTGAGTGTTTTTAAGCGCGTTAGGCAATAAAGCACAAAAAAGCAGGGCAATGACATTACATGGGAATAAAACCAACAAAGAACTTGCCTTTAAGTGTTTTTCAGCTCCTTACATACCAAAACGCTAAAATGCAAGCAAAACACCCTTTATGGAGAAACAAAATAACATTACGAAAAACATGAATTTTCAGTGTTTTTGATCTGTTACGTATAAAAACGCTTAAATACATGCAAAGAACCCTATGTTTGGGAAACAAAAGGACATTACGAGAAACGTGTATTATGAGTGTTTTTAAGTTCCATAATTACGACAAGAGTTAAAACCCACAAATAACACTCTTTATAGAGAAAATAAATAAATAAATAAAATCTAGGATTTTTTTTTTTGTTATTTATCTTCATAGGTACCGAGATGCCAAAATTCTGGCAAAATTCAGGGAAATTATGTGAAAAAGTAATATTATGAAAAAAGTTAATTTTAGCTTCTTTTTTTTCGGACTGTTATGTACCAAACCCTAAAGTGTATCCAAAGCCACCTACATGAGGAAATTAAACGACTTTACCAGATACCTGTCTTTTGAGTGTTTTTCAACATGTAAGGCACCAAAACGATAAATAATATGGAAGTCACTCTATATGGGAATCCAAAACAAAATGACTGAAAACGTGTCTTTTTTGTGTTTTACTTAGAAAAACATTAAAACGGATGCAAACTAACCAATATGAAGAAATAGAATAATATTTCTAAAAAGTTATATTTTGAGTGTTTTTTAGCTTGTTACCTACGGAAAACGCGAAAATAGTTGCAAAGCACTCTACATTTGGAAAGAAAAGACATTACGAGAAACGTGTATAATGAGTCTTTTATAGTTTCAGAAGAACCACAAGGCAAAACACGCAAAAACTTGTGTATATAGAGATGTTTCTTAGATACCAAAATGCTAAAATTCATGAATAACACTCTTAATTGAGAAACAGAACAACCTTACCAAATGTGTGTATTTTGAATGTTTTTAACATTCTTACTTACCAAAACCCCAAATTGCATGCGAAACTAGCTTTATGTGTGAAAAAAAAAAAATATTACCAGAAAAGTGTCTTTTGAATTTTTTTCAGCGTGTTAGGTAATAAAGCACTAAAAAGCAGGGCAATCACATTACATGGGAATAAAACCAACTTTTACCAATAACTTGCCTTTAAGTGTTTTTAAGCTCCTTACATACGAAAACGCTAAAATGCATACAAAACAAGTATTTTGAGTCTTTTGTAAGATTGTTACGTAAAAAAACGCCTAAATGAATCGGAAATACCCTATATGGGAAAAATTAAAAGACATTACGAGAAACATGTATTATGAGTGTTTTTTTATTTTCTTAGTATCAAAAGGGTAAAACGCATGAAAAACACTCTATATGGAGAAGCAGAACAATACTGCCAAAAAAAAATGTGCATTTTGAGTGTTATGACATTGTTAGTTACCAAAAACCTAAAATTCATGCAAAGACCCATATATAGATATATGAAACGACTTTAAAAACGTATGAAAATACCATATATAGAGAAACAGAATACATTAGCCAAAAACGTGTATTTTGTGTGTGTGTTTTTTTTTTTTGAGCTTATTATGTACAAAATCGCCTGTCATCAAACAAATCACCCTGCATATGGAAATAAAAAGGATATTACGAGAAACGTTTTTTTGTGTTTTTTTTATATTTTTTTTATTACTCTCTTAAGTACCAAATCAGTAAAAAGCTTCAATAGTGCTCTGAAGAAAAAGAACAAACTTACCAAAAACGTGTATTTTTTTTTACATTGATAATTACCAAAACGCCAACATGCATGTAAAGCAACCTATATGAAGAAACGAAACGAAATCACTAGAAACTTGTCTTTTGTTATTTTTTGAGCGTGTTAGGCACCAAATCAGTAAGAAGCAACGAAATCACCCCATAGGGGAATACAAAACTACTTTACTAAAACGTGTCTTTAGAGTGTTTTTTTTTAAGTTCTTACGAACTAAAATGTCAAAATACATGCTAACACCCTGTTAGGTACCAAAGCACCAAAAACAGCCTATATGAGGAAACGAAAGGACATGACAAAAAACCTGTATTATGAGTTTTTTTTTTTTTTTAGCTTCTCAGGTACCAAAACGCAAAAATGGAGAAAGAAAAAACATTACCAAAATCGTGTAATTTGAATGTTTTTCACATTGTCAGGTAGCAAAACACCATAATGCTTGCTCGCTATACGAGAAAATTAAACAACAATGTAAGAAATGTGTTTTTATGTGTTTTTCAGCGTGTTAAGCACGAAAACGCTAAATAGCATGGAAAGCACCTTATATAGAAATGCAAAATAATAAGCATGTCTTTTAAGTGTTTTAAACTTTTTACGTTCCAAAACGCTAAAACACGTGCAACAAACACGAATAATCTTACCAAATAGAAAAAAAACCTTACCAAAAACGTGTATTTTGAGTCTTTTTGAGCCTGTTACGTACATCATCTTAAAAGTGCATGTAAAACACCCTGTATGAGGAAACGATAGGACATTACGAGAAACGTGCATTATCAGAGTTTTCAGTCTCTTAGGTACCAAACACTAAACCACGTGAATGAAAATTAAATATATTCTATATCTCTTAATAGAGAAACAGAACATCACCAAAAACGTGTTTTTGAGTGTTTTTTTTTTCCTTTTTGTGTACCAAAACGTCAAAATACATACGAAGAGAAAAGAGAACATCACATATGGGGAAATGGAAAGACATTTGGAGAAACAAGTTTTATTTGTGTTTTTGAGCTTCCTAAGTAAGCTTCCTAAGTACCAAAACGATAAAAAGGATGAATAGCACCCTATATAGAGAAAAAGAACATTACCTAAATTTTTTTTTTTTTTTTGAGCGTTTTTCACTTTATGTAGCAAAACATCATAATGCATGCAGATCCCTATATGAAGAAGCAAAACGATATTGCAAGAAACGTGTCTTTTGAGTGTTTACTTGAGTGTTAGGAATCAAAATGCTAAAAGCATTGAAAGCACCCTATTTGGCAACATAAAATAACATTACCAAGAGTGTATCTTTAGAGTGTTTTCACCTTCTTACATCGGAAATCGCTGAAAAGCATGCAAAACAACCTTTACGGAGAAACAAAGTAACATTACCAAAAACTTGTATTTTGATTGTTTTTGTGCTTGTTAAGTATAAAAGTGCCAAATTACACGCAAAGCATCCAACATGGAGAAAAGAAAGAACATTACGAGAAAAGTGTATTATGAGAGAGTTTGAGCTTTTTAGGTACCCAGACTCAAAAAAACACATGATTAGAACTTTATATGGAAAAATAATTCTACCGAAAACTTTTACTTAAACTTTTTTTTCATATTGTTAAGTACCAAAAGACAAAATGCATTGGAAGCCCCCTTTATCGGGAAACGAAACGAACTTATCATCAACGTGTCTTTTGAGTGTTTTTCAACGTGTTAGACACCAAAACGCTGAAAAGCATGGAAAGCGCTCCATAAAGGAATACAAAATAACATTACTAAAAACCTGTTTTAAAGGTTCTTATGTACAGAAACGCTAAAACTCAAGCAAAACACCCTTTATAGAGAAGCGAAATAAATATTTCGTTGATAAATTACATTCAGGACAGTTAGGGAATATCCCTTACAGAAGAATAAGATCGCAGAAGAATGATCCTAAATGGATGACTGAGGTTAAAATATTACATAGGGCGAAAGAGAAGTATATATGAGATTAAAGACAGGGGAAGTGGTTTTAAGGCCATAATATAATGAATTAGAAAAGTCAGGAGTTTAACAAGGAAAGCTAAAAATAGTTATAAATTAAAGGTAGCCAGCCAAGCGATGATGGACCCCAAGGGATTTTATCAGGCATATAAGACGAAGAATAGAGAAACAATAGTTCCTTAAAGACAGCAGAATGGGACCTGCTTAGTTGTTGGGAGGAGATTAGTAAAATTGTGAGCCAGTATTTTTTAACTGTCTTTGCCCAATAAAACATGCAGGATTTGCCGAGTAGTGACAAGATATTTAGAGTAGAAGAAAATGAGAAGCTGACAGATATTACCATAACTAAAGAGATAGTGGAACAGGAGATAGATAAGCTGAAAAGTTCAAGTCACCAGGACCAGATGAAATATATTCCAGAGTATTTAAGGAATGGAAAAAGGTTATAAGTAATTTGTTAGTTTTTGTCCTTAGGAAATCACTTTAGTCATGTGAGGTATCGGTAATGTGGAGGCAGGCAAATATAGTACCTACCTTTAAGAAAGGAGAAAAAAAAAATAACGTCTAATTATAGACCTGTCACCTTAACTTCTGTTGAATGTAAAATAATGGAGTCAATAATAGCGAAGAACATTTAAGAGCATTTAGACAAACATAACTTGATAACTCAGTTACAGCATGGCTTCTGGAATGGGGAGTCTTACCTGACAAACTTGTTAAGTTTATACAGTAAGGTTTACAAGGCGGAAGATAATGGTGATAGTTATGGCATCTCTATATCAGGACTTTAGTAAAGCGTTTGACAAGGTACCCCATCAGAGGCTACTGAGAAAGGTTAGGGCGCACGAGAGAGATGAGGTGTTTAGATTGGATAAGGTCATAGCTAAGCGGCAGGCGACAGAGTGTTGTAATAAACGGCTCTAAATCCGAGTGGGGTCAAGTAATTATTGGGGTGACAAAGGGATTATTAGTATTAGGGCCGATGTTGTTTGTATTATATGTCAATGACTTGGATAGTGGAATTAATAGTGTTGTTAGTAAATTTGCGGATGACTCGAGAATATGTAGATTAATTAGGTCAGAATCGCATACCATCGCCTTGGAGGCAGATTTGGATAGGATGAACGAATGGACAGACAGATGGCAAATGCATTTTAACATCAACAAATGCAAAGCACTTAGCGTAAGTAGAAGAAACCCACACAGTAGTTACACAATGAAACACCAAGTTCTGGTAGGTTCAGGGTAAGAAAAAGATTTGAGATTTAAAGTTAGCTCTGAACTCCGTCTGGGAAAGCAATGCAAAGAGGCCAGAAACAAAGCAAATTATGATTTATTTTCAGGAATGCTAAAAGTAAAACACCCGAAGTAATATTAAAGTTACATTTGGCGCTAGTCAGACTTCATCTAGACTACGCTGTCCAATTCTGGTCACCACATCACAGGAAGGATAAAGGTCTATTAGAATCAGTATAAAGGAGAATGACTAAAAGGATACAGGGGATGAGGAGTATTCCTTACGAAGCGAGATTCAAGCTGTTAAATTTACATTCTTTAGAGAGACGTAGGTTAAGAGTTGGAGCTGATAGAAGTCTTTAAGTGGTACATGGGTTATAACAAGGGGAACATAAGGAAAATTCTTAGAATCTGTAACCATGATAGAAAAAAGAAAAACGGGTTCAAGCGTGAAAACTTGATGTTCAAAAAGGAGACAAGAAGAAATTGGTTCTCAAATAGAGTAGTAGATGATTGGAACGGACGTAGTAATCAAGTTGTTAGTGCTGAGGCATTTGGGAACTGTAAAAAAAAAATTAGACATTTATGGATGGGGATGATAGGTGGAAATAGGTAGGCATATTTCATACAAGTACTGCCACGTGTAGGCCTGATGCCTTCTTGCATATTTACTTATTTCTTATGTTCTTATTACCAAAAGCGTGTATTTTCAGTGTTTTTTTTCAGCTATTACGTAAAAAAAAAATGCCAAAATGCATGCAAACCTCCCCATATGAGGGGGAAAAAAAAAGCGACATTACGAGAAACGTGCATTATGAGAGTTTTTGAGATTCTTAGATACCAAATGCTGAAACTCAGGAATAACAGAACAACCTTACCAAATGCGTGTATTTTGAGTGTTTCTCACATTCTTAGTTACCAAAACCCAAAATTGCATGCGAAACTAGCTTTATTTGGGAAAAAAAAAAATGACATTACTAGAAAAGTGTCTTTTGAGTGTTTTTGAGCGTGTTAGGCAATAAAGCATTAAAAAGCAGGGCAATCACATTACATAGGGATAAAATCAACTTTTACCAAGAACTTGCCTTTAAGTGTTTTTGATCTTACATACCAACACTAAAACGCATGCAAAACACCCTTTATGGAGAAACAGAATAACATTACAAAAACATATATTTTGAGTGTTTTTGATCATGTTATCTATAAAAACGTTTAAATACCTGCAAAGAACCTTATGTTTGGGAAAGGAAAGGACATTACGAGAAACGTGTATTATGAGTGTTTTTAAGTTCGTTAAGTACCAAAAAGCTGAAACCAACAAATAACACTCTTTATTTAGAAAAAAAATAAATAAATAAAAAGTATAGGATTTTTTTTTTGTTATTCATCTTCATAGGTACCGATATGCCAAAATTCTGGCAAAATTCAGGGCAATTATGTTATAAAAGAACATTATGCAAAAAGTTAATTTTTAGCTTTTTTTCGGACTGTTATGTACCAAACCCTAAAGTGCATGCAAAGCCACCTACATGGGAAAATTAAACGACTTTCCAAGAAACCTGTCTTTTGAGTGTTTTTCTGCATGTTAAGCAACAAAACGATAAATAACATGGAAATCAATCAATATGGGAATAGAAAACAAAATTACTGAAAACGTGTCTTTTCAGTGTTTTACGTAGAAAAACGCTTAAACGGATGCAAACCAACCAATATGAAGAAATAGAATAACATTACCAAAAATATGTATTTTGAGTGTTTTTGAAAATGTTACTTATAAAAATGCTTAAATACATGCAAAGAACCCTATGTTTAGGAAAGGAAACGACATTACGAGAAACGTGTATTATGAGAGTTTTTAAGTTCCTTAAGTACCAAAAAGTTAAAACCCAAAAATAACACTCTTTATAGAGAAAAAATAAACAAATAAAAAATATAAATTTTTTTTTATTAATTTTCATAGGTACGAAGGTGCAAAAAATTCTGGCAAAATTCAGGGAAATTATGTGAAAAAAGAACATCATGAAAAAAGTTAATTTTTGCTTTTTTTTCGGACTGTTATACACAAAACCCTAAAGTGCATGCAAAGCCACCTATATGGGGAAATTAAACGACATTACCAGAAACCTGTTTTTTGAGTGTTTTTCAGCATGTTAGGCACCAAAACGATAAATAATATGGAAGTATCTCTATATGGGAATCCAAAACAAAATTACTGAAAACATGTTTTTTTCAGTGTTTTACGTAGAAAAACGCTAAAACGGATGCAAACTAAACAATATGAAGAAATAGAATAACATTACCAAAAAGGTATATTTTCAGTGTTTTTGAACTTGTTACCTACAAAAAACGCGAAAATCGATTGTTTCCCAATATACTGGGAAACAAAAGGACATTACGAGAAACGTGTATAATGAATATTTTTTTTATAGTTTCACAAGAACCACAAGGCAAAGCACGCAAAAAACTCGTGTATATGGAGAAGTTTCTTAGATACCAAAATGCTGAAACTCATGAATAACACTCTTAATTAAGAAACAGACCAACCTTACCAAATGCGTGGATTTTGAGTGGTTTTCACATTTTTAGTTACCAAAACCCCAAATTGCATGCGAAAGTAACTTTATGTGGGAAAAAAATAACTACCAGAAAAGTGACTTTTGAGTGGTTTTGAGCGTGATAGGTAATAAAACACTAAAAAGTAGATGCATCACATTACATGGGAATAAAACCAACTTTTACCGAGAACTTGCCTTTAAGTGTTTTAAGATCCTCACATACCAAAACGCTAAAACGCATACAAAACGCCCTTTATTGAGAAACAGAAAAACATTACCAAAAACGTGTGCTTTGAGTGTTTTCCAGCTTGTTATATTTAAAATTTTCAAAATATATGTAAAGGACCCTATTTCGGGTAACGAAACGACATTCCCGGAAACATGTTGTTTTATTACTTTTAAGCATAGTAGGCACCTAACGCTAGAAAAAAAAAAAAAAAGATATGGAAAATACTCCTTATAGGAAAACAAAACAACTTCATGAAAAAAACTTTTTTTGTGTGTTTTGAGCTCATTACGTACCGAAACTCTAAAATGCGTCGAAACCACCCATTATTAAAGAAAAAGAAGAACGTTAGCAAAAAGGTGTGTTTTGATTTTTTTCTTGAGCTTATTAGGTAATAAAACGTCAAAATTCATGCAAAATACCTTATATAGGGATATGAAACGATATTAACGATATTCCCCATGTCAGGTACCAAAACGAGAAAATGCATACAAAGAACCCTAAATGAAGAAACAGAACAACATTACCAATATCTTGTGTTATGAAAATTTTGGAGCTTGTTAGGTACTAAAACGAGAAAGTGGAAGCAAAGCACCCTATGTAGGAAAAAAAAATTAAATTTTTTTTTTTCTATTTCTTATGTACAAACACGTTAAAACGCATGCAAAATAACGTGTAATGGAGAAACAGGACAACATTGCCAAAAACGTGTATTTTCAGTGTTTTTGAGCTTCATAAGTACCAAAATGCCAAAATACATGCAAAGAACCCTCGTTGCAGTAACGGAACGATATTACCAGAAAATTGTCATATGGGTTGTTTTGGGGTATATTAAGCACCATATCGCTGAATTTTTTTTTTTTTTTAGTTTCTTGCGTACCAAAACACTCAAACGCGTGGAAAATAACTTTTTATGGAGAAACAACATTTGTATTGAATGTTTTTCAGCTTTTTTAGATCGCAAAACACCAAAATGCATGCATATTACCCGATATTAGGAAACGAAACGATATTAACAGAGAAGTGCATTATGAGATTTTGTCCGAAACTCAAAAATATATGAATAACACCCTATATAAAGAAACAGAACAATGTTACGAAAAACGTGTATTACAAGTTTTTTTTTTCGCAATGTTAGATAATAAAACTCCAAAATGCATACAAATCACCCTATCAAAGAAACAGAACATTACCAAACACGTGTATTATGAGTGTTTATCCCTGTGTTAGGTACTAAAACGCCAAAATGCATACAAAGTAGCCAATATGAAGAAACAGAACAAATTTATTAGAAAAAAATATATAATGAGGGTTTTTGTGCTTGTTAGGTACCAAAACGCTTAAGTGCATTCAAAGTACGCTGTATGGGAAAAATAAAGAACATTCTTTTGATTGTTTTTTTTTTTTGCTTACGTACTAAAACGTTAAAATGCATGCAAAACGCCATTCATGGGCAAGTAGAACAACATTACGAACTTGTGTGTTTTAAGCGTTTTCCATCTTGTTAGGTACAAAGACGACAAAAGGCATGCAAAATATCCTATTTGGGGTAATAAAACGATTTTACCAGAAACGTGTCATTTGGGTGTTTTTTTTTTTACATCAAAACGCTGATAAGAATGGAAAACACTATACATGGGAAAATAAAACATTATCAAAAACGTGTCTTTTGCGTGTTTTTGAGCTTATTACGTACCAAATCCCTAAAACGCTCCAAAACAATCTTTATGGAGGAACAGAACATTACAAAAAACGGGTGTTTTGAGTGTTTTTGAGCTTGAAAAGTACCAAAACGCCAAAATGCATGCAAATTACCCGATATTTTGAAATAAAACGATATTAACAGAAAAGTCTATTAAGAGTGTTTTTTTGAGCTTGTTATTTACCAAAACGATAATGTGCATGCAAAGCACTCTATTTGAGAAAAGCAAACAACATTGCAAAAAAAAAAAAACTTGTCTTTTAACAACGCGTGCAAAACACCTCTTATTGAGAAACCTAACAACATTACTGAAAACGTGTGTTTTTAATATTTTCCAGCTGGTTATATACTAGAACGACATTAACAGAAAACGTGCCATTTGGATGTTTTTGAGCATATTAAGCACCAAAACTCTAGAACACATGAAAAATACTTTACATGGGAAGGCAAAATAACATTATCATCGTGTGTATTTTGAGGGTTTATCTTCTTATGTACCAAAACGCTAAAACGCGCGAATATTTGTATATATGGAGAAACAGAATAACATTACCAAAAACCTACTGTGAGTGTTTTTCTTTGTGTTTAGGTACCAAAACTCCAAAATGCATACAAAGCACTCATACAGATTGCTTTATATGCATTTTGGATACAAAAACGTGCGTTATGTTTTTTTTTTTTTTAAGCTCGTAACATACCAAAGAGTTCAAACATGCGAAACGTTCTTTATGGAGAAACAGAGCAACGTTGCCAAAAACGTGTTTTTTTTTTTTTCAGCATGCTGGGTATCAAAATAACAAAACACATGCAAAGCATCCTATTTGAGTTAACGAAACGGCATTCCCAGAGATGTGTCATTTTTGTGTTTTTTTGAGCATATTAGCCACAAAAAAAAAAAAAAACTATAAAAACATTGAAAACACTCTATATGGGAAAATAAAACATTATCAAAAACACGTCTTTTCAGTGTTTTTGAGCTTCTTCAGTACCAAAAGGCTAAAACAGTGTAACACTGTTTATGGAGAAACAGAACAACATTACCAAAAAATGTGTTTCTTCATTGTTTTTGGGCTTGGAAGGTAACAAAACACCAAAGTCCATGATAATCACCCTATATAGGGAAACGAAACGATATTAACAGAAACGTGTGTTATAATTGTTTTTCAACTTCTGTACCAAAACGCTAAAAACACGTGAATATCACTATATTGAGAAACAGAACAACATCATCAAAAACTTGTATTATGAGTGCTTTTCTCAATGTTAGGTACCAAAATGCTAAAATGCATATAAAGCACCCTATAAGAAGAAACAGAATAATATTACAAAAACGTTTATTATAAGTGTTTTTACCAAAACGCTAAAGTGCATGCAAACTCCCAATAAGGCAAAAACAAATAACAATAACAAAAACGTGTCTTTTCAACGTCTTTCAGCTTCTTAGTACCAAAACGCGGAAACGCATACAAAACGTTGTTCATGGAGAAACAAGTACATAACCGAGAATTTGTCTTTTCATTGTTTTCCAACTTGTTGGGTACCAAAACGTGAAAATGCATGCAAAGCACCCTATTTGGGTAGCGAATCGACAACACCAGAAACGTGTAATTTGTGTGATTTGAGCATATTAGGCACGAAAACGCTAGAAAGCAGAGGAAAACAAAGTAACATTATCAACAACGTGTCTTTTAAGAAATCTTAAGCTTCTTAAGTACCAAAACGCTGAAACATATGTAAAACACCCTTTAAGGTGAAACAAAACTATATTAAGAAAAACGTGTGTTTTGAGTGTTTTTGAGCTATTTAGGTAATAAACGCCAAAATGCATCCAAAGTATCCGTTACTAGGAAACGAAACGATATTAACAGAAACGTGTGTTATAAGTGTTTTTCAACATTATTGATACCAAAACACTAAATTACGTGAATCACTCTTTATATGGAAAAATAGAACATTACCAAAAACGTGTATTATGAGTGTTTTCGCCATGTTACGTACTAAATCGTCAAATGCAGACAAGCACCCTATATGACAAAAAAAAAAAAAAAAGATTACTAATATGGTGTATTATGAGTGTTATTAAAATTGTTAGGTACCAAAACGCCAAAATGCACGCAAATTACTCTATATGTCAATAGCAAACAACAATACCAAAAGCATCTTTTCAGTAGTTCCAGCTTATTATATAACAACCCTCCAAAATATATACAAATCACCCTATCCGGGGTTAGAAGACGACATTCTCAAAAAGGATTTTTTTTGAGGATATTAGGCACCAAACGATTAAAAGGAAGAAAAACATTCACTATAAAATATCAAAACTGTGTATTTTGTGCGTTGTTTTTTTTAAGCTTCTTACGTACCAAAACGCTAAAACATGTATTAAATACCCTTTAGAGAGAAAATGAACAACATTACCAAAAACGTATGATTTGTGTGTTTTCCAGATTGTTAGGTTTAGGTATTAAATCGCCAAAATGAATGATTTGATATGTCTAAAGGAAACGATATTAACAGAAACGTGTATTATGAGCGTTTTTTTAGCTTCTTATGTACCAACACGCTAAAACACATGAATAGGAATCTATATGGAGAAACAAAACAACATTATGACTATGTTAAGTGTTAAAACGCCAAAATGCATACAAAACACCCTACATAGAGAAATCAGAACAATATCTAAAACGTGTATTATAAGTGTTTTGAGCTTGTTATTTACCAAAACGCTAAAAGTGCATACAAAAAAATTCTTCATGGAGAAAGAAAAAAAAATGCAAAAAAAAAAAAAAGACCAAATTGAGTGTTATTGAGCTTCTTAGCTATCAAAATTGCAAAATGAATGAAATCACCATTTTAGTAGCCGAACGAGATTACCAAAAACAACTCTTTTTGAGTGTTTTTAAAAATCTTAAGTACAAAAACGCTCTATATTGGAAAAGCAAACAATATAACCAAAAACATGCATTTTTAGTGTTTTTCAGCTTCTTCCTTTATAGAGAAACAGAAAAAACATTCTATAAAACGTGTTTATTGAGTGTTTTTGAGCTTCTTACCTACCAAAACTGCAAAATGCAAGCAAAGCACGGAGCGACATTACCAGAAAGATATTTTTTGAGTGTTTTTGAGCTTGTTATGTACCAAAACGCTAAACCGCCTGGAAAACACGTTTTATGGGGATACATTACAAAAAAAAAAAGTGTGATTTGAGCGCTTTCCAGCTTGTTAGAAACCAAAACGTGAAATTCAATGGAAATATCACGGTACTGGATAATAAAGGATATTTAAAGAGTATTATGAGTATTTTCAGCTTCATAGGTAAAAAAAAAAAAAAACGCAAAAAAAACGTCAATAGCACACTATATCTAGAAACAGAACATTACCAAAAACGTCTTTTATATGTTTTTGAGCTTCTTAGGTGCTAAATCACCAAAGTGCATGCAAAGCACCCTGTATGTAATATATATATATATATATATATATATATATATATATATATATATATATATATATATATATATATATATATATATATATATATATATATATATATATATATATATATATATATATATATATATATATATATATATATATATATATATATATATATATATATATATATATATATATATATATATATATATATATATATATATATATATATATATATATATATATATATATATATATATATATATATATATATATATATATATATATATATATATATATATATATATATATATATATGTATATATATATATATATATATATATATATATATATATATATATATATATATATATATATATATATATATATATATATATATATATATATATATACATACATATGTATATATATATATATATATATATATATATATATATATATATATATATATATATATATATATATATATATATATATATATATATATATATATATATATATATATATATATATATATATATATATATATATATATATATATATATATATATATATATATATATATATATATATATATATATATATATATATATATATATATATATATATATATATATATATATATATATATATATATATATATATATATATATATATATATATATATATATATATATATATATTCTTTTTTTTTATATATATATATATATATATATATATTAAAAAAATATGTCGAGTGTTTTTCAGCTTACGTACTAAAACGGTAAAACGCATTGAAAACACTGTTTGTGGAGAAAAAAAAAAATACTAATAATATGTATTTTGAGTTATCAGCGTAATAAGTAGTAAAACGCCAAAATGCATGCAGAGCGCCCTATATGAAGTAACGAAACGACATTTCCAAAAACGTGTCATTTAGGTGTTTTTTTTTTTTTTTTAGGGTATTAGGCACCAAAACGCTAAAAAAATAGAAACATGGAAAATACCCTATATAGGAAAATGAAACAACTTCAACAAAATCGTGTCCTTTGTGTGCTTTTGAGCTTCTTACGTACCAAAACGATAACTAAACAAAACAAAAACATGTATTTGAGTGTTTTTGAGCTTGTTAGATAACTAATCGCGAAAATGCTTGCAAAGTTTCAGATATGGGGAAAAAAAAAGATATTAACGCTGTTTTTCATCTTCTTATGTAACGAAACGCTAAAACACGTAAAAAGCATTCTATATGAAGAAACAGAACATCATTACGAAAAACGTGTACTATGGGTGCTTTTCCCCATGTTAGGGACCAAAACGCCAAAATACATATAAAGCACCCTATATGAGGAAACAGAACGACATGATCACAAAGATGTATTATGAATATTTTTGAGTTTCTTAGTTATCAAAACGCCAAAGTACATGCAAAGCACCCCATAGAAGAAGAAAAAAAAATATTACCAAAAACATATCTTTGGGTGTTTTTCAGCTTCGTACGTACCGAAACTCTAAAAGGGATCGAAAATGCACTTTACTGAGAAATAGAACATTAACAAAAACGTGTGTTTTAAGTGTTTTTAAGTTAGGTACCAAAACGACAGAATGCATGTAGAATACCTTGTCTGGAGTAACTAAAAGATACTACCTGCAACGTGCCATTTGGAAATTTTCCAGCAAATTAGGCAACAAAAAGCTAAAAAGCATGGAAATAGCTCTATATGAGAAAAGAAAACAACATTGTCAAAAACGTTTCTTTTTAGTGTTTTTGAGAGTACAAAAAACTAAAATGTGATCAAAGAAACATTTATGGGAAACTTTAGCAAAAAATTCTTATCTCAGTCTTTTAATTTATTAGGTACTAGACCCCATATTGCATGCAAAGGACCCTATTTGAGGAAACGAAACGATATTAACAGAAACGTGTATTATGAGTGTTTTTATTAAATTTTTTTATGTACCAAAACATTAAAACACGTGAATATTACTCTATATGAAAGAAAAAAAACATTAACAAAACCAGTAGCAAAACATCACCAGAAACTTGTCATTTAGGTGTTTTGAGCATATAAGGCAGCAAAACGCTTAAAAAGCAAGGAAAACACCCTATATAGGAAAACAAGATAACATTAACAAAATCGAGTGTTTTTGAGCTTCTTACGTACCAAAACGATAAAAGATGTCCGAAACAATATTAGCAAAAACGTATGTTCTGAGATTTTTTTTAGCTTAGGTAACAAAACGCCAAAATGTATGCAAATTACCCTATATAGGTAAATGAAACGATATTAACATAAAAGTGTATTATGTCTTTTTCAGCTTCATAGAAACCAGAAGTCTAAAACACGTGAATAATACTATATTTGCAGAAACAAAACATTACCAAAAGCGTACTTTATGAGTTTTTTCCCCATGATAGGTACCAAAACGCCTAAAAGCATAGTGAACACCATACATAAAGAAACAGACCAACATTACGAAAAACTTGTATGCTGAGTGTTTTTGAGCTTGTTAGATACAAAAACACCAAAGTGCATACAAGACAACCTGTATAGGAAAAGCAATCAATATTAACAAAAACTTCTCTTTTGAGTGTTTTTCAGTTTCTTACGTACTAAAACTCTAAAACGCATCAAAAACACCCTTTATGGAGAAAGAGGACATTACTGTAAACGCGTGTTTTGAGAGTTTTCCCGATCATTAGCTTCCAAAAACGCCAAAATGCAGACAGCACACTATTTGATGTAAAGAAATTATATTACCGGAAACGTGTCATTTGAGTGTTTTGACCATATTAGAAACCAACCCCACAAAAAAAAAAGAAAAAAAAGAACATGGAAAACACTCTATATAGGAAAAAAATATATAACATCGAAAACGTGTCTTTTGAATGTTTTTGAGCTTCTTACGTACCGAAT
This sequence comes from Scylla paramamosain, assembly GCF_035594125.1. Lineage (NCBI taxonomy): Eukaryota > Metazoa > Arthropoda > Malacostraca > Decapoda > Portunidae > Scylla > Scylla paramamosain. The sequence goes on from NC_087188.1 coordinate 3,747,627, forward strand.
TTCTAAAAAGCGTGGAAAACATCCTTTATGGTGAAATAGAACATTACCAAAAATGTGTGTTATGAGTGTTTTTGAGCTTGTTGGGTACGAAAACGCCAAAATGCACTCAAATTAACGGACATTGACAAACTAAAAGTTATTAAGAAAAAATATTATTATGAGTGTTTTTCAACATCTTATGTACGAAAACACTAAAACACGTGAATATCACTCTATATGGAGAAAAAAAGCATTAACCAAACAAATGGGTTTTTTCCTCATGTTAGGTACGACAATCTATACAGAATACCATATATAAAAAACAGAACAACATTACCAAAAACGTATATTATAAGTGTTTTTGAGCTTCTTAGGTAATAAAATACTGAAACACGTGATTAGCACATCCATTTAGGCGTTTTGGTTTCTAAAAAGCTGGAAAACGCTTAAATCATACGTTTTTGGTAATGTCTCCCGATAAAGGCTATTGTGCACGCGTTTTAGCATTTTGGAACGTAAGAAGCTCAAAAACACTCTAAAGACACCATTTTGATAATGTTGTTTTGATTTTTATAAAGAGTGTCTTCCATGCTCTTTAGAGTTTTGGTGCCTAACGCTGAAAAGCCCCGAAATAAAATAAAATGGATGAATTTTTGCGTATTGGTACGTAATAAGCTGAAAAACATTCAAAATACACGTTTTTGGCAATATTATTCTGTTTCTCCATGAAGTTTCTTTTCTATGCATTATAGTGTTTTGGTACGTAAAAAGCTGAAAACACTCAAAAGACACGTTTTTGTTTGTTTCTCCAGTATAGCTTTGCATGCAGTTCGGCATTTTCGAAAACACTACTAATACATGTTTTTGTACCCTAAATGAGGAAAGGAAACGCGATTTCCAGAAAAGTGCCTTTTGAATGTTTATTGGCGTGCTAGGCACCAAAACGCTAAAAAGCATGGAAAGCACCCTATAAAGGAAAACAAAACAACCTAACCAAAAACGTCTGTTTTCAGTGTTTTTGAGTGTCTTACCTACCGAAACGCTAAATCGCATGAAAAAAAAAATTAAAACATGGTGAAATAATATTATCAAAAACAAATATTTCGAATGTTTTCGAGTTAGTTAAGTAGAAAAACGCCAAAATGCATATATAGTATCTTAACTGGGAAAATGAAAAGACGTTACTAAAATGTGTACTATTGATTTTTTTTTTTTTTTAACTTATTAGGTACGAAGTCGCTAAAATGCATGAATACCACTCTATATTAAATAACATTACCAAAAAAGTATATTTTCAGTGTTTTCATATTGTTATGAATGAAAACGCCATAATGCATGTAAAGCCCCCTATTTGGGGAAAGGAAACGAAATTTCAGAAACGTGTCTAAAATATGTTCTTCAGCGTGTTAGGCACAAAAATGCTAAAAAGCATACAAATCACCTGATATGGGAATACAAAACAACATTAAGAAAACGTTTCTTTTGAGTTTCCTACGTACCAAAACGATAAAAAAAAAAACAGAAAACATCCTTTATGGAGAAACAGAATAACATTACCAAAAACAAGTATTTTTTTAATGTTTTATAAGATTGTTACATAAAAAAAACGCCTAAATGAATCGAAAATACCCTATATGGGAAAAATCAAAAGACATTACGAGAAACGTGTATTATGAGTGTTTTTTGACCTTCTTAGTATCAAAAGGGTAAAACGCATGAATAACGCTCTATATGGAGAAATAGATATATGAAACGACATCAAAAACGCATGAAAATACCCTATATGATGAAACAGAATACATTTACCAAAAACGTGTATTTTGAGTGTCTTTGAGCTTGTTATGTACAAAATCGCCTATCATCAAACAAAACACCCTGCATATGGAAATGAAAGGACATTACGAGAAACGTTTTTTTTTTTTTTTTTTATTACTCTCTTAAGTACCAAATCAGTAAAAAGCTTCAATAGTGCTCTGAAGAAAAAGAACAAACTTACCAAAAACGTATATTTTTTACAATGATAATTACCAAAATGCCAACATGCATGTAAAGCAACCTATATGTAGAAATGAAACGAAATCACTAGAAACTTCTCTTTTGTTATTTTTTGAGCGTGTTAGGCACCAAATCAGTAAGAAGCAACGAAATCACCCTATAGGGGAATACAAAACTACTAAAACGTCTCTTTAGAGTGTTTTTTTAGGTTTTTACGAACTAAAATGTCAAAATCCATGCAAACACCCTGTTAGGTACCAAAGCACCAAAAAGAGCCTATATGAGGAAATGAAAGGACATGACAAAAAACGTGTATTATGACTTTTTTTTCAGCTTCTCAGGTACCAAAACGCTAAAATAAATGAGAAGCACACTGTATGGAGAAAGAGAAAAGCATTACCCAAATCGTGTAATTTGAATGTTTTTTTTCACATTGTCAGGTAGCAAAACACCACAATGCTTGCTCGCTATACGAGAAAATTAAACAACAATGTAAGAAATGTGTTTTTATGTGTTTTTCAGCGTGTTATGCACGAAAACGCTAAATAGCATGGAAAGCACTTTATATAGAAATGCAAAATAACATTACTAAAAGCATGTCTTTTAAGTGTTTTAAACTTTTTACGTTCCAAAACGCTAAACCACGTGCAACAAACACGAATAACCCTACCAAATAGAAAAAGCTTACCAAAAACGTGTATTTTGAGTCTTTTTCAGTCTGTTACGTACATCAACTTAAAAATGCATGTAAAGCACCCTGTATGTGGAAACGATAGGACATTACGAGAAACGTGCATTATCAGTGTTTTGAGTCTCTTAGGTACCAAATACTAAACCGCCTGAATGAAAATTGAATATATCCTATATCTCTTAATGGAGAAACAGAACATCACCAAAAATGTGTTTTTAGTGTTTTTTTTTTTACCTTGTTATGTACCAAAACGTCAAAAAACATAAGAAACATCCTATATGGGGAAATAGAAAGACATTAGGAAAAAAAAGTTTTGTTAGTGTTTTTGAGCTTTCTAAGTACCAAAACGCTAAAACGCATAAATAGCACCCCATATAGAGAAAAAGAACAACATTACATGAAACCTTTATTTTGAGCGTTTCTCATATTATGTAGCAAAACATCATAATGCATGCAGATCCCTATATGAAGAAGCAAAACTATATTACAGGAAACGTGTCTTTTGAGTGTTTACTTGTGTTAGGAATCAAAATGCTAAAAAGCATTGAAAGCACCCTATTTGGCAACATAAAATAACATTACCGAGAAAGTATCTTTAGAATGTTTTTGACCTTCTTACGTCCAAAATTGCTGAAACGCATGCAAAACAACCTTTATTGAGAAACAGAATAACATTACCAAAAACTTGTATTTTGATTGTTTTTGTGCTTGTTAAGTACAAAAATGCCAAATTACACGCAAAGCATCCTACATGGAGAAAACAAAGGACATTACGAGAAAAGTGTATCATGAGAGATTTTGAGCTTTTTAGGTACCAAGACTCAAAAACACATGATTAGCACTTTATATGGAAAAACAACTCTACCGAAAACTTTTACTTAAACTTTTTCATATTGTTAAGTACCAAAAGACAAAATGCATTGGAAGCCCCCTTTATCGGGAAACGAAACGACATTATCATCAACGCGCCTTTTCAGTGTTTTTCAACGTGTTGGACACCAGAACGCTAAAAAGCATGGAAAGCACTCTATAAAGGAATACAAAACAACATTACTAAAAACGTGTTTTATAGGTTCTTATGTACAGAAACGCTAAAACCCATGCAAAACACCCTTTATGGAGAAGCGAAATAAATATTTCGTTGATAAATTACATTCAGGAAAGTTAGGGAACATCCCTTACAGAAGAAAAAGATCGAAGAAGAATGATCCTAAATGGATGACTGAGGTTAAAACACTACATTGGGCGAAGGAGAAGTATATATGAGATTAAGGACAGGGGAAGTGGTTTTAAGGCCATAATATAATGAATTAGAAAAGTCAGGAGTTTAACAAGGAAAGCTAAAAATAGTTATGAATTAAAGGTAGCCAGCCAAGCGATGATGGACCTCAAGGGATTTTATCAGGCATATAAGACGAAGAATAGAGAAACAATAGTTCCTTAAAGACAGCAGAATGGGACTTGCTTAGTTGTTGACAGGAGATTAGTAAAATTGTGAGCGAGTATTTTTTAATTGTCATTGCCCAGGAAAACATGCAGGATTTGCCGGAGTGACAAGATATTTAGAGTAGAAGAGGATGAGAAGCTGACAGATATTACCATAGCTAAAAGAGATAGTGGAACAGGAGATAGATAAGCTGAAAAGTTCAAGTCACCAGGTCAGATGAAATATATTCCACAGTATTTAAGGAAAGGAAAAAGGTTATAAGTAATCTGTTAGTTTCTGTCCTTAGGAAATCACTTTAGCCATGTGAGGTATCGGTAATTTGGAGGCAGGCGAATATAGTACCTACCTTTAAGAAAGGAGATAAAACTTTAACGTCTAACCTGTCAGCTTAACTTCTGTTGAATGTAAAATAATGGAGTCAATAATAGCAGATTCTTCTTGCAGATTTACTTATTTCTTATGTTCTTATGTTCTTATTACCAAAAGCGTGTATTTTCAGTGTTTTTCAGCGATTACGTGAAAAAAATGCCAAAATGCATGCAAAGCACCCTATATGAAGAAAAAGAACGACATTACGAGAAACGTGCATTATGAGTGTTTTTGAGACTCTTAGGTACCAAAACGCTCATGAATAACACTCTTAATTGAAATACAGAACAACCTTACGAAATATGTGTATTTTGAGTGTTTTTCACATTCTTAGTTACCAAAACACCAAATTGCATGCGAAACTAGGTTTATGTGGAAAAAAAAATGACATTACCAGAAGAGTGGCTTTTGAGTGTTTTTGAGCGTGTTAGGCAATAAAGCACTCTAAACCAGGGCAATCACATTACATGGAAATAAAACCAAATTTTACCAAGAACTTGCCTTTAAGTGTTTTTGAGATTCTTACATATTGAAACGCTAACACGCATGCAAAACACCCTTTATAGAGAAACAGAAAAACATTACAAAAAACATGTATTTTGAGTGTTTTTGATCATGTTACCTATAAAAACGCTTAAATACATGCAAAGAACCCTATATTTGGAAAACGAATGGACATTATGAGAAACGTGCATTATGAGTGTTTTTAAGTTCCTTAAGTACCAAAAAGCTAAAACCCACAAATAACACTCTTTATAGAGAAAAAAATAAATAAATAAAAAAATAGCAATTTTTTTTTTTTGTTATTCATCTTCATAGGTACCAAGATGTCAAAATTCTGGCAAAATTCAGGGAAATTATGTGGAAAAAAGAACATTATCAAAAAAGTTATTTCTAGATTTTTTTTCGGACTTATGTACCAAACCCTAAAGTGCATGCAAAACCACCTATATATGGAAATTAAACGACTTTACAAGAAACCTGTCTTTTGAGTGTTTTTTTAGCATGTTAGGCACCAAAACGATAAATACCATTGAAGTAACTCAATATAGGAATCCAAAACAAAATTACTGAAAACATGTCTTCTCAGTGTTTTACGTAAAAAAAACGCTAAAACGGATGCAAACCAACCAATACGAAGAAATAGGAAAACATCCCCAAAAACGTATATTTTGAGTGTTTTTGAACTTGTAACCTACAAAAAAACGCGAAAATGCATGCAAAGCACTCTATATTTGGAAACAAAACGACATTACGAGAAACGTGTATAATGAGTGTTTTATAGTTTCACACGATCCACAAGGCAAAAAACACAAAAACTCGTATATATGGAGAAGTTTCTTAGATACCAAAATGCTGAAACTCATGAATAAAACTCTTAATAGAAAACAGAACGACCTTACTAAATGCGTGTATTTTGAGTGTTATTTCACATTCTTAGTTAAAAAAAAAAAACTAAATTCCATGCGAATATAGCTTTATGTGGGAAAAAAATGACATTACCATAAAAGTGTCTTTTGAGTGTTTTTGAGAGTGTTAGGCAATAAAGCACTAAAAAGTAGGGCAATCACATTACATGGAATAAAACCAACGTTTACCAAGAACTTGTCTTTAAGTATTTTTCAGCTCCTTATATGCGCTAAAACGAATGCAAAACACACTTTATATAGAAACAAAATAACATAACCAATAACAGGTATTTTAAGTGTTTTTTAATCATGTTATCTATAAAAAACGCTTATATACATGCAAAGAACCTTATGTTTGGGAAAGGAAAGGATATTACGAGAAATGTGTATTTAGAGTATTTTCCAGTTCCATAAGAACCAAAAAGCTAAAACCCACAAGTAACACTCTTTATTCAGAAAAAAATAAAATAAATAAATAGAAAAACAGGATTTTTTTTTTTATTCATCTTCATAGGTACCGAGATGCCAAAATTCTGGCAAATTTCAGGGCAATTATGTGATAAAAGATCATTATCAAAAAGGTTAATTTTAGCTTTTTTACGGACTGTTATTTACCAAACCCTAAAGTGCATGCAAAGCCACCTATAAGAGGAAATTAAACGACTTTACCAGAAACCTGTCTTTTGAGTGATTTTCAGCTTGTTAGGCATCAAAACGATAAATAATATGGAAGTCACTCTATATGAGAATCCAAAACAAAATACTGAAAACGTGTCTTTTCTGTGTTTTAGGTAGAAAAACGCTAAAACGGATGCAAACCAACAAATATGAAGAAATAGAATATTACCAAAATGGTATATTTTGAGTGTTTTTAATCTTGTTACCTACAAAAAACGCGAAAAAGGATGCAAAGCACTCTATATTGGGAAACAAAAGGACATTACGAGAAATGTGAATAATGAGTGTTTTATAGTTTCACAAGAACCACAAGGCAAAAAACACAAAAACTCGTGTATATGGAGAAGTTTCTTAGTTACCAAAATGCTGGTACTCATGAATAACACTCTTAAATGAGAAACATAACAACCTTACGAAATGCGTGTATTTTGAGTGTTTTTCATATTCTTATTTACCAAAACCCCAAATTGCATGTAAAACTAGCTTTATGTTGGTAAGAAATGACATTACCAGAAAAGTGACTTTGAGTGTTTTTGAGCGTGTTAGGCAATAAAGCACTAAAAAGCAGGGCAATAACATTACATGGGAATGAAACCAAACCAACCAAAACGCTAAAACGAATGCAAAACACCCTTTATGGAGAATTAGAATAACATTACCAAAAACGTGTATTTTGAGTGTTTTTGATCATGTTACCTATAAAAACGCGAAAACACATGCAAAGAACCCTATGTTTGGGAAACGAAAGGACATTACGAGAAACGTGTATTATGAGTGTTTTTAAGTTCCTTAAGAACCAAAAAACTAAAACCCACAAATAACACTCTTTATAAAGAAAAAATAAATAAATATATAAAAAAACGGCCTTTTTTTTTTGTAATTCATCTTCATAGGTACCGAGATGCCAAAATTCTGGCAAAATTTTGGGCAATTATGTGATAAAAAAATATTATCAAAAAAGTTAATTTTAGCTTTTTTTTCGGAATGTTATGTACCAAACTCTTAAGTGAATGCAAAGCCACCTACATGAGGAAATTAAACGACTTAATGAGAAACCTTACTTTTGAGTGTTTTTCAGTATGTTAGGCACCAAAACGATAATAACATGGAAGTCACTCAATATGGGAATCCAAAACAAAATTACTGAAAACGTGTCTTTTCAGTGTTTTACGTAGAAAAACGCTAAAAAGGATGCAAACCAACCAATATGAAGAAATAGAATAACATTACGAAAAATGTATATTTTGAATGTTTTTGAGCTTGTTACCTAAAAAAAAAAATGCAAAAATGAATGCAAAGTATTGCAAAACAAAAGGACATTCTGAGAAACGTGTATAATGAGTGTTATATAGTTCCACAAGAACCAAAAGGCAAAAAACGCAAAAACTCCTGTACCTAGAGAAGTTTCTTAGATACAAAAATGATGAAACTCATGAATAACACTTTTAATTGAGAAAAAGAATTACCTTACAAAATGTGTGTATTTTGAGTGTTTTTCACATTCTTAGTTACGAAAATCCCAAATTACATGCGAAACTAGCTAGTTTCCTAGATACCAAAATGCCGAAACTCATGAATAACACTCTTAATTGAGAAACCGAAAAACCTTACTAAATGCGTGCATTTTGAATGCTTTTCACATTCTTAGTTACCCAAAACCTAAATTGATTGCGAAACCAGCTTTATGTGGTAAAAAAAAAAAAAAAAACGACATTTTCAGAAAAGTGTCTATTGAGTGTTTTTCAGCGTGATAGGAAGTAAACCACTATAAAGAAGGGCAAACACATTACATGGGAATAAAACCAATGTTTACCAAGAACTTGCCTTTAAGTGTTTTTGAGCTCCTTATATACCAAAACGCTAAAACGCATGCAAAACACACTTAATGGAGAAACAGAATAACATTACCAAAAACATGTATTTTGAGTGTTTTTGATCATGTTACCAATAAAACATGCTAAGAACCCTATTTGTGGGAAACGAAAGGACATTACGAGAAACGTGTATTATGAGTATTTTTTAATTCATTAAGTACCAAAAAGCTAAAAGCTACAAATAACTCTCTATTGAGAAAAAAAAAATAGAAAATAAATAAATACAATATTTTTTTTTTCTTATTCATCTTCACAGGTACCGAGGTGCCAAAATTCAAGCAAAATTCATGAAATTTTCTGAAATAAGAACATTATCAAAAAAATTAATTTTAGCTTTTTTTTCTCGACTGTTATGTAGCAAACCCTAAAGTGCATGCAAAACCATCTATATGGGGAAATCAAACGTCCTTGCCAGAAAACTGTCTTATGAGTGTTTTTCAGCATGTTAGGCACCAAAACGATAAATAACATGGAAGTCACTCTATATGGGAATCCAAAACAAAATTACTGAAAACGTATCTTTTCGGTGTTTTACGTAGAAAAACGCTAAAACGGATGCAAACCAACCAATATGAAAAAAAAAAATTGAATAACATTACAAAAAAACTATATTTTGAGTATTTTTGAGCTTGTTACCTACAAAAAAGGTGAAAATGGATGCAAAGCACTCCCTATTGGGAAACAAAAGGACATTACGAGAAACGTGTATAATGAGTGTCTTATTATTTTCGAGCAAATGAACTTGTGGTTCACAAGAACCACAAGGCAAAAAGTGCAAAAACTCGTGTATATAAAGAAGTTTCTTACTCGTAGATACCAAAATGCTGAAACTCATGAATAACAATCTTAATTGAGAAACAGAGCAATCTTACCAAAAAGCGTGTATTTTCAGTGTTTTTCACATTCTTAGTTAGCAAAATCCCAAATAGCATGCGAAATTAGCTTTATGTGGGAAAAAAATGACATTACCAGAAGTGTCTTTCGAGTGTTTTTGAGCGTGTTTGGCAATAAAGCACTAGAAAGCAGGGCAATCACATTACATGGGAATAAAACCAACTTTGACCAAGAACTTGCCATTATGTGTTTTTGAGCTCCTTACATACCGAAACTCTAAAACGCATGCAAAACACTCCTTTATGGAGAAGCAGAAAAAAACATTACAAAAAACATGTGTTTTAAGTGTTTTTGATCATGTTACCTATAAAAACGCTTAAATACATGCAAAGAACCCTATCTTTGGGAAACGAAAGGACATTACGAAAAAAGTGTATTATGACTGTTTTGATGTTCCTTAAGTACCAAAACGTTAAAACCCACAAATAACACTCTTTAAAGAGAAAAATAAAAAAAAAATTAAAAAATTAAAAATTCTGCCAAAATTCAGGGAATTTATGTGGAAAAAAGAACATGATCAAAAAAATTAATTATAGCTTTTTTTTCGGATTGTTATTTACCAAACCCTAAAGTGCATGCAAAGCCACCTATATGAGGAAATTAAACGACTTTACCAGAAAGCTTTCTTTTCAGTGTTTTTCAGCATGTTAGGCACCAAACCGATAAATAATATGGAAGTCAGTCAATATGTGAATCGAAAACAAAATTACTGAAAACGTGTCTTTTCAGCGTTTTATGTAGAAAAAACGCTAAAACGGATGCAAAGCAACGAATATGAAGAAATAGAATAACATTACCAAAACGTGTTTTTGAGCTTTTTACCTACAAAAAAAAACGCGAAAAAGGATGTAAAAACACTCTATATTGGGAAGAAAAAAGGACATTTAGAGAAAAGTGTATAATGATTGTTTTATAGTTTCACAAGAACCACAAGACAAAAAACGCAAAAACTCCTGTATATAGAGAAGTTTCTTACATACCAAAATGCTAAAACTCATGAATAACACTTTTAATTGAGAAACAGAACTACCTTACCAAATGTGTGTATTTTGAGTGTTTTTCACATTCTTAGTTACGAAAATCCCAAATTACATTTATACATTATTTTGTTACATTATTTTGAGCGTTTTTGATCATGTTACCTATAAAAACGCTTAAATACATGCAAAGAACCTTATGTCTGTGAAACGGAAGGACATTACGAAAATCGTGTATTATGATTGTTTTTAAGTTCCTTAAGTACCAAAAAACTAAAACCCACAAATAGAGAAAAAATAATTATCTAAAAAAATATAATTTTTTTTTTTTTAGTTATTCATCTACATAGGTATGAAGATGCCAAAATTCAGGCAAAATTTAGAGAAATTATGTAAAAAACATTATAAAAAAAAAATTGTTAGCTTTTTTCCGGAATTATGTACCAAACCCAGAAGTGCATGCAAAGCCACCTATATGGGGAAATTACACGACTTTACCAGAAATCTGTCTTTTGACTGTTTTTCAGCAATTTCAACAATATTACTTAAAACATGTCTTTTCAGTGATTTACGAAGAAAAACGCTAAAACGGATGCAAACCAATCAATATGAAGAAATAGAATAACATTACGAAAAAGATATATTATGAGTGCTTTTCAGCTTGTTACCTACAAAAAATGCGAAAATGGATGGAAAGCACTCTATATTCGGAAACAAAAGAACATTACGAAAAACGTGTATAATGAGTGTTTTATAGTTTCACACGAACCACAAGGCAAAAAACGCAAAAATTCGTGTATATAGAGAAGTTTCTTACATACCAAAATGCTGAAATGCATGAATAACACTTTTAATTGAGAAAACAGAACTACCTTACCAAATGTGTGTATTTTGAGTGTTTTTCACATTCTTAGTTACGAAAATCTTAAATTACCTGCGAAACTACCTTCATGTGGGGAAAAAAAGACATTTCCAAAAAAGTGTCTTTTTAGTGTTTTTGAGCGTGATATGCAACAAAGCACTAAAAAGCAGAACAATCACATTACATGGGAATAAAACCAACTTTTACGAAGAACTTGCCTTTAAGTGTTTTTTAACTCCTTATATACCAAATCGCTAAAACGCATGCAAAGCACCCTTTATGGAGAAACAGAATAACATTACCAAAAACATGTATTTTGAGTTTTTTTGATCATGTAACCTATAAAAACGCTTAAATACATGTAAAGGACTTTATGTTTGTATAACAAAAGGACATTACGAAAATCATGTATTATGAGTGTTTTTAAGTTCCTTATGTACCAAAAAGCTAAAACCCACAAATAACACTGTTTATAGAGAGAAAAAAAAAAACATTTTTTTTTTGTTATTCATCTTCATAGGTACCGATATGCCAAAATTCATGGAAATTTTGTAAAAAAAATCTTTATAAAAAAAAATTCTAGCTTTTTTCCGGAGTTATGTACAAACCCTGTAGTGCATGCAAATCCATCTATATGGGGAAATTACACGACTTTACCAGAAACCTGTCTTTTGTGTGTTTTTTCAGCAATTTCAACAATATTACTAAAAACATGTCTTTTCAGTGATTTACTTAAAAAAAACGCTAAAAAGGATGTAAACCAACCAATAAGAAGAAACAGAATAACATTACCAAAAAGATATATTTTGATGTGTTTTTGAGCTTGTTACCTACAAAAAATGCAAAAAATGGATGGAAAGCACTTTATATTGGCAAAGAAAAGGACATTACGAGAAACGTATATGAGTGTTTTATAGTTTGACAAGAACCACAAGGTAAAAAACTCAAAAACTCGTGTACATAAAGAAGTTTCTTACATACCAAAAAAGATGAAACTCATGAATAACACTTTTAATTTTGAAACAGAAATACCTTATTAATGCCTGTGTTTTGAGTTTTTTTTCACATTCTTAGTTACCAAATTCCCAAATTCCATGCAAAACTAGCTTTATGTGGGAAATAAATGATATTACCAGAAAAGTGTCTTTTGAGTGTTTTGAGTGTGTTAGCCAATAAAGCAATAAAAAGCAGGGCAATCACATTACATGAGAATAAAAACAACTTTTACCAAGAACTTGCCTTTAAGTGTTTTTGAGCTCATTACATACCAAAACGCTAAAACGCATGCAAAACACCTTTTATGGAGAAACAGAATAAAATTACCAAAAACATATATTTTCAGTGTTTTTGATCATGTTATCTATAAAAACGCTTAAATATTTGCAAAGAACCTTATGTTCGCGAAACGAAAGGACATTACGAGAAATGTTTATCATAAGTTTTTTTAAGTTCCTTAAATACCAAAAAGCTAAAACCCACAAATAACACTCTTTATTTAGAAAAAAAAAAGTAAAAAAATGCCAAAATTCTGTTAAAATTCAGGGGTATTATATGATCAAAGAATATTATCAAAAAAGTTAATTTTAGCTATTTTTCGGACTCTTATGTACCAAACCGTAAAGTGCATCCAAAGACTCTTATATGAGGAAATTAAACGACCTTACCAGAAATCTGTTTTTTGGGTGTATTCAGCATGTTAGGCACCAAAACGATAAATAATAAGGAACTCACTCTATATGAGAATCCAAAACAAAATTGCTGAAAACGTGTTTTTTTTCTGTGTTTTATGTAGAAAAACGCTAAAACGGATGCAAACCATCCAATATCAAGAAATAGAAAAACATTAACAAAAAGGTATATTTTGAGTGTTTTTGAGCTTGTTATTTACAAAAAGAAAAAACGCGAAAAATGATGCAAAGCACTCTAAATTAGAAAACAAAAGGACCTTGTAAGAAAAGTGTATAATGAGTTTTTTATAGTTCAAAAGAACCAAAAGGCAAAAAAACACAAAAACTCGTGTATATGGAGAAGGTTCCTAGATACCAAAATGCTGAAACTCATGAATAACACTCTTAATTGACAAACAGAACAACCTTACTAAATGCGTGTATTTTGAGTGCTTTTCACATTCTTAGTTACCAAAACCCCAAATTTCATGCGAAAATAGATTTTTGGGAAAAAAAAAAATACTTTACCAGAAAAGTATCTTTTGAGTGTTTTTGAGCGTGATAAGCAATAAAGCACTAAAAAGCAGGGCAATCATATTACATTGGAATAACACCAATTTATTCCAAAAACTTGCCTTTAAGTCTTTTTGAGCTCCTTATATACCAAACCGGTAAAACGCATGCAAAACAAACTTTATGGAGAAACAGAATAATTACCAGAAACATGTATTTTGAGTGTTTTGATCATGTTATCTATAAAAACGCTTAAATACCTGCAAAGAACATTATGTTTGGCAAACAAAAGGATATTATGAGAAACGTGTATTATGAGTGTTTTTTTAAGTTCCTTAAGTACTAAAAAGCTAAAACCCACAAATAACACTTTTTATTTAGAAAATAAAAAAAATAAAATAAAAAAATAGGAATTTTTTATTTTTTTATTTTTTATTGTTCATCTTCATAGGTACAGAGATGCAAAAATTCTGGGAAAATTCAGGGCAATCATATGATAAAAGAATATTATGAAGAAAGTTAATTTCAGCTTTTTTTTTCGGACTGTTATGTACCAAACCCTAAATGCATGCAAAGCCTCCTATATGAGGAAATTAAATGACCTTACCAGAAATCTGTGTTTTGAGTGTTTTTTTAGCATGTTAGACACCAAAACGATAAATAATAAGGAACTCACTCTATATGGGAATCCAAAACAAAGTTACTGAAAACGTGTCTTCTCAGTGTTTTACGTAGAAAAACGGTAAAACGGATGCAAAGCAACCAATATCAAGAAATAGAAAAACGTTACTAAAAAGAGATATTTTTGAGTGTTTTTGAGCTTGTTACCTACAAAAAACGTGGAAATTAATGCAAAGCACTCAAAATTGAGAAACAAAAGGACTTTGCAAGAAAAGTGTATAATGAGTGTTATATGGTTCAAAAGAACCACAAAGCAAAAAACGCAAAATCTCGTGTATATGGAGAGGTTTCCTAGATAGAAAAATGCTAAAACTCCTGTATAACACTCCTAATTGAGAAATAGAACAACCTTAATAAATGCGTGTATTTTAAGTGCTTTTCACATTCTTAGTTACCAAAACCCCAAATTGCATGCGAAAATAGATTTGTGGGAAAAACAAATGACTTTACCAGAAAAGTGTCTTTTGAGTGTTTTTGAGCGTGATAGGCAATAAAGCACTAAAAAGCAGAGCAATCATATTACATTGGAATAACACCAATTTATACTAAAAGTGTTTTTGAGGTCCTTATATACCAGAACACTAAAACGCATGGAAAACAATTTTTATGGTGAAACAGAAAAAAATTACCAAAAACATGTATTTTGAGTGTTTTTGATCATGTTATCAATAAAAACGCTTAAATACATGCAAAAAACAGTATTTTTGGGAAACGAAAGGAGATTACGAGAAACGTGTATTATGAGTGTTTTTAAGTTCATTAATTACCAAAAACCTAAAAGCCAGAAATAACACTCTTTATTTAGAAACAATAAATAAATAAAAAATAAAATACAATATTTATTTTTTCTTTCTTATTCATCTTCACAGGTACCGAGATGTCAAAATTCGGGAAAAATTCAGGAAATTATGTGAAATAAGAACATTATCAAAAAAAGTTAAATTTAGCTTTTTTTTCGGACTGTTATGTACCAAACCCCTAAAGTACATGCAAAGCGACCTATATGGGAAAATTAAACGTCTTTGCCAGAAAACAGTCTTATAAGTGTTTTTCTGCATGTTAGGAACCAACACGATAAATAACATGAAAGTCAATCTATATGGGAATCCAAAACAAAATTGCTAAAAACGTGTCTTTTCGGTGTTTTACGTAGAATAAGACTAGAACGGATGCAAACCAACCAATATGAAGAAATAAAATAACATTACCAAAAAGGTATATTTTGAGTGTTATTGAAATTGTTACCTACAAAAAACGCAAAAATGTATGGAAAGCACTCTATATTGGGAAGCAAAGGGACATTAAGAGAAACGTGTATAATGAGTTATTATTCACTAGAACTAAAAGACAAAAAACGCAAAAACTCGTGTATATAGAGAAGTTTTTTAGATTCCAAAATGCTCAAACTCTGGAACAAACCTCTTAATTGAGAAACAGAGCAATCTTACTAAATGCGTGTATTTTGAGTGCTTTTCACATCCTTAGTTACCAAAAATTGCATGCGAAACCAGCTTTATGTGGGAAAAAAATGACATTACCAGAAAAATATCTTTTGAGTGTTTTTGAGCGTGTTAGGCAATAAAGCAAAAAAACATGGCAATCATATTACATTGGAATAAAACCAATTTTTAACAAGAACTTGCCTTTAAGTGTATTTGAGCTTCTTATATACCAAAACACTAAAATGCATGCAAAATACACTTTATGGTGAAACATATTAACATTACCAAAAACATGTATTTTAAGTGTTTTTGATCATGTTACCAATAAAAACGCTTAAATACATGCAAAGAACCCTATTACTGGGAAACGAAAGGACATTACTAGAAACGTGTATTATAAGTACCAAAAAAGCTAAAACCCATAAATAACACTCTTTATAGAGAGAAAAAAAAGAAGAAAATAGAGCATAATTTTTTATTTTATTTTTATTATTCATATTCATAGGTACTAAGATGCCAAAATTATGGCAATATTCTTTGGCAATCGTAAACAAAATTACTGAAAACGTGTCTTTTCGGTGTTTTACGTAGAAAAACGCTAAAACAGATGAAAACCAACCAATATGAAGAAATATAATAACATTACCAAAGAATTATATTTTGAGTGTTTTTGAGCTTGTTACCTACAAAAGACGCGAAAATGGATGCAAAGCACTCCCTATTGGGAAAGAAAAGGACATTACGAGAAACATGTATAATGAGTGTCTTATTATTTTCGGGCAAAAGAACTTGTGGTTCACAGGAACCACAAGGCAAAAAACGCAAAAACTCGTGTATATAAAGAAGTTTCTTAGATACCAATATGGTGAAACTCATGAATAACAATCTTAATTGCGAAACAGAACAACATTACGAAATGCGTGTATTTTGAGTGTTTTTTTTTTTTTTACATTCTTCGCAAAACCCTAAAAAGCATGCAAAACTAGTTTTATGTGGGAAAAAATGGCATTACCAGAAGTATGTTTTCAGTGTTTTTGAGCGTGTTAGGCAATAAAGCACTAAAAAGCAGGGCAATCATATTACATTGGAATAAAAACAACTTTCACCAAGAACTTTTCTTGAAGTGTTTTTCAGCTCATTACATACCAAATCGCTAAAAGGCATGCAATACACTCCTTTATGGAGAAGCAGAATAACATTACCAAAAACAAGTGTTTTGAGTGTTTTTTATCATGTTTCCTATAAAAACACTTAAATACATGCATAGATCCCCATATTTGGGAAACGAAAGGACATTACGAGAAATGTGTATTATGAATGTTTTTAAATTCCTTAAATACCAAAACGTTAAAACCTACAAATGACACTCTTAATAGAGAAAAAAAATAAATAAAAAAGTAGTATTTTTATTTTTTTTGTTATTGATGTTTATAGGTACCGAGATGCCAAAATTCTGCCAAAATTCAGGGAAATTATGTGGAAAAACATTATCAAAAAAGTTAATTTTGCCTTTTTTTTCGGTTATGTTCCAAACCATAAAGTGTATGCAAAAGCCACCTATCTGATAAAATTTAAGGACTTTACAAGAAACCTCTCTTTTGAGTGTTTTTCTGCATGTTAAGCACCAAAACGATAAATAATATGAAAGTCACTCTATATGGAAATCCAAAACAAAATTACTGAAAACGTGTCTTTTAAAAGATTTACCTAGAAAAAACGCTAAAACGGATGCAAAGCAACCAATATGAAGAAATAGAATAACATTACCAAAAAAGTATATTTTGTGTGTTTTTGAGCTTGTTACATAAAAAAAAAACACGAAAATGGATGCAAAGCACTCTATATAAGGAAAAAAAAAAAAGGACATAACGAGAAACGTGTATAAAGAGTGTTTTGTAGTTTCACCAGAATCACAAGGCAAAAAACGCAAAAACTCGACTATGGAGAAGTTTCTAAGATACCAAAATACTGAAACTCATGAATAACACTCTTAATCAAGAAACAGACTAACCTTACTAAATGCGTGTATTTTGAGTGTTTTTTTACATTCTTAGTTACCAAAACCCCAAATTCCATGCGAAACTAGCTTTATGTGGGAAAAAAAATTACCCTGAGGCATTTGGGAAGAGTAAGAGAAAATTGCAAATTTATGGATGGGGATGATAGGTGGAAATAGGTAGGCATATTTCATACAAGTACTGCCACTTGTAGGTCTGATGCCTTCTTGCAGATTTACTTATTTCTTATGTTCTTATGTTCTTATTACCAAAAGAGTGTATTTTCAGTGTTTTTCACCTATTACGTGAAAAAAAATGCCAAAATGCATGCAAAGCACCCTATATGAAGAAAAGAGCGATATTACGAGAAACGTGCATTATGAGTGTTTTTGAGATTCTTAGGTACCAAAACGCTGAAACTCATGAATAACACTCTTAATTGAGATGCAGAACAACCTTACCAAATGCGTGTATTTTGAGTGTTTTTCACATTCTTAGTAACCAAAACCCCAAATTGCATGCGAAACTAGCTTTATGTGGAAAAAAAAAAAAAAAGACTTACCAGAAGAGTGTCCTTTGAGTGTTTTTGAGCGTGTTAGGCAATAAAGCACTAAAAAGCAGGGCAATCACATTACATGGGAATAAAACCAAATTTTACCAAGAACTTGCCTTTAAGTGTTTTTGAGTTCCTTACATATTAAAACGCTATAATGCCTGCAAAACACCCTTTATGGAGAAACAGAAAAACATGTTACCTATAAAAACGCTTAAATACATGCAAAAGACCCTATATTTGGGCAACGAAAGGACATTATGAGAAACGTGTATTATAAGTGTTTTTAAGTTCCTTAAGTACCAAAAACCTAAAACCCACAAAAAACACTCTTTATAGAGAGAGAGAAAAAAAAAAAAAATAGCAATTTTTTTTTTTTTTTGTTATTCATCTTCTTAGGTACCAAGATGCCAAAATTCTGGCAAAATTCAGGGAAATTATGTGGAAAAAAGAACATTATCAAAAAAGTTAATTTTAGATTTTTTTCGGACTGTTATGTACCAAACCCTAAAGTGCATGCAAAGCCACCTACATATGGAAATTAAACGACTTTACAAGAAACCTGTCTTTTGAGTGTTTTTTAGCATGTTAGGCACCAAAACGATAAATACCATTAAAGTCACTCAATATAGGAATCCAAAACAAAGTTACTGGAAAACATGTCTTCGCAGTGTTTTACGAAGAAAAACGCTAAAACGGATACAAACCAACCAATACGAAGAAATAGAAAAACATCCCCAAAAACGTATGTTTTGAGTGTTTTTGAACTTGTTACCTACAAAAAACGCCAAAATGCATGCAAAGCACTCTATATTTGGAAAGAAAAGGACATTACGAGAAACGTGTATAATGAGTGTTTTACAGTTTCACAAGATCCACAAGGCAAAAAACACAAAAACTCGTATATATGGAGAAGTTTCTTAGGTACCGAAATGGTGAAACTCATGAATAAAACTCTTAATTGAAAAACACAACAACCTTACTAAATGCGTGTATTTGGAGTGTTATTTCACATTCTTAGTTAAAAAAAAACGAAATTCCATGCGAATATACCTTTATGTGGGAAAAAAATGACATTACCAGAAAAGTGTCTCTTGAGTGTTTTTGAGAGTGTTAGGCAATAAAGTACTAAAAAGCAGGGCAATCACATTACATGGAATAAAACCAACTTTTACCAAGAACTTGCCTTTAAGTGTTTTTCAGCTCCTTATATGCACTAAAACGAATGCAAAACACACTTTATATAGAAAGAAAATAACATAACCAACAACAGGTATTTTAAGTGTTTTTTAATCATGTTATCTATAAAAAACGCTTAAATACATGCAAAGAACCTTATGTTTGGGAAAGGAAAGGATATTACGAGAAATGTGTATTATGAGTTCCTTAAGAACCAAAAAGCTAAAACCCACAAGTAACACTCTTTATTTAGAAAAAAAAAAAGATAAATAAATAGAAAAACAGGAATTTTTTTATTTTTTTATTTCATATTCATAGGTACCGAGATGCGAAAATTCTGGCAAAAATCAGGGCAATTATATGATAAAAGATCATTATGAAAAAAGTTATTTTTAGCTTTTTTTTCGGACTGTTATTTACCAAACTCTAAAGTGCATGCAAAGCCACATATATGAGGAAATTAAACGACTTTACCAGAAACCTGTCTTTTGAGTGATTTTCAGCTTGTTAGGCATCAAAACGATAAATAATATGGAAGTCACTCTATATGAGAATCCAAAACAAATTACTGAAAACGTGTCTTTTCTGTGTTTTAGGTAGAAAAACGCTAAAACGGATGCAAACCAACAAATATGAAGAAATAGAATATTACCAAAATGGTATATTTTGAGTGTTTTTAATCTTGTTACCTACAAAAAAACGAAAAAGGATGCAAAGCACTCTATATTGGGAAACAAAAGGACATTACGAGAAACGTGAATAATGAATGGTTTATAGTTTCACAAGAACCACAAGGCAAAAAACGCAAAAACTCGTGTATATGGAGAAGTTTCTTAGTTACCAAAACGCTGGTACTCATGAATAACACTCTTAAATGAGAAACATAACAACCTTACGAAATGCGTGTATTTTGAGTGTTTTTCACATTCTTATTTACCAAAACCCCAAATTGCAAGCAAAACTAGCCTTATGTTGGTAAGAAATGACATTACCAGAAAAGTGATTTTGGGAGTTTTTGAGCGTGTTAGGCACTAAAAAGCAGGGCAATAACATTACATGGGAATGAAACCAACTTTTACCAAGAACTTGGCTTTAATTTTTTTTGAGCTCCTTACATACCAAAACGCTAAAACTAATGCAAAACACCCTTTATGGAGAATTAGAATAACATTACAAAAAACATGTATTTTGAGTGTTTTTGATCATGCTACCTATAAAAACGCGAAAATACTTGCAAAAAACCCTATGTTTGGGTTACGAAAGAACATTACGAGACGCGTGTATTATGAGCGTTTTTAAGTTCTTTAAGAACCAAAACACTAAAACCCAAAAATAACACTCTTTATTAAGAAAAAAAAAATATATATATAAAAAAAACGGCAATTTTTTTTTTTTGTTATTCATCTTCATAGGTACCGAGATGCCAATATTCTGGGAAAATTCTGGGCAATTATGTGATAAAAAAAATATTATCAAAAAAGTTAATTTTAGCTTTTTTTTCGGAATGTTATGTACCAAACTCTTAAGTGAATGCAAAGCCACCTACATGAGAAAATTAAACAACTTTACGAGAAACCTTACTTTTGAGTGTTTTTCAGTATGTTAGGTACCAAAACGATAATAACATGGAAGTCACTCAATATGGAAATGCAAAACAAAATTACTGAAAACGTTTCTTTTCAGTGTTTTACGTAGAAAAACGCTAAAAAGGATGCAAACCAACCAATATGAAGAAATAGAATAACATTACCAAAAATGTATATTTTGAATATTTTTGAGCTTGTTACCTAAAAAAAATGCAAAAATGGATGCAAAGTATTGCAAAACAAAAGGCAAAAAACGCAAAAACTCGTGTACCTAGAGAAGTTTCTTAGATACCAAAATGATGAAACTCATGAATAACACTTTTAATTGAGAAACAGAATTATCTTACAAAATGTGTGTATTTTGAGTGCCTTTCACATTCTTAGTTACCCAAAACCCAAATTGATTGCGAAACTAGCTTTATGTGGTAAAAAAAAAAAAAAAAAACGACATTTTCAGGAAAGTGTCGCTTGAGTGTTTTTGAGCGTGATAGGCCGTAAAGCACTAAAAAGAAGGGCAATCACATTACATAGGAATAAAATCAATGTTTACCAAAAACTTGCCTTTAAGTGTTTTTGAGCTCCTTATATACCAAAACGCTAAAACGCATGGAAAACACACTTTATGGAGAAACAGAATAACATTACAAAAAAAAACATGTATTTTGAGTGTTTTTGATCATGTTACCAATAAAACGCTTAAATACATGCTAAGAACCCTATTTGTGGGAAACGAAAGTACATTACGAGAAACGTGTAATATGAGTGTTTTTAAATTCATTAAGTACCAAAAAGCTAAAAGCCACAAATAACTCTCTATTGAGAAAAATAAATAAATAAATAAATAAATACAATATTGTTTTTCCTTCTTATTCATCTTCACAGGTACCGAGATGCCAAAATTCCATCAAAATTCATGAAATTTTGTGAAATAAGAACATTATCAAAAAAGTTAATTTAAGCTTTTTTTTCTCTCAACTGTTATGTAGCAAACCCTAAAGTGCATGCAAAACCACCTATATGGGGAAATCAAACGTCTTTGCCAGAAAACTGTCTTATGAGTGTTTTTCAGCATGTTAGGCACCAAAACGATAAATAACATGGAAGTCTCTCTATATGGGAATCCAAAACAAAATTACTGAAAACGTGTCTTTTCGGTGTTTTACGTAAAAAACGTAAAACGGATGTAAACCAACCAATATGAAAAAAAAAAATAGAATAACATTACATAAAAGCTATATTTTGAGTGTTTTTGAGCTTGTTACCTACAAAAAAGGTAAAATTGGATGCAAAGTACTCCCTATTGGGAAACAAAAGGACATTACGAGAAACGTGTATAATGAGTGTCTTATCATTTTCGAGCAAATGAACTTGTATTTCACAAGAATCACAAGGCAAAAAGCGCAAACACTCGTGTATATAAAGAAGTTTCTTAGATACCAAAATGCTGAAACTCATGAATAACAATCTTAACTGAGAAACAGAACAATCTTACCAAAAGCGTGTATTTTCAGTGTTTTTCATATTCTTAGCAAAATCCCAAATAGCATGCGAAACTAGCTTTATGTGGGAAAAAAATGACATTACCAGAAGTGTCTTTTGAGTGTTTTTGAGCGTGTTAGGCAATAAAGCACTAGAAAGCAAGGCAATCACATTACATGGGAATAAAACCAACTTTGACCAAAAACTTGCCATTATGTGTTTTTGAGCTCCTTACATACCAAAACGCTAAAACGCATGCAAAACACTCCTTTATGGAGAAACAGAAAAACATTACAAAAAAACATGTGTATTAAGTGTTTTTGATCATGTTACCTATAAAAACGCTTAAATATATGCAAAGAATGCTATCTTTCGGAAACGAAAGGACATTACGAGAAACGTGTATTATGACTGTTTTTAAGTTCCTTAAGTACCAAAACGTTAAAACCCACAAATAACACTCTTTAAAGAGAAAAAAAATAATTAAAAAATTCTGCCAAAATTCAGGGAATTTATGTGGAAAAAAGAACATTATCAAAAACGTTAATTATAGCTTTTTTTTCGGATTATTATTTACCAAACCCTAAAGTGCATGCAAAGCCACCTATATGAAGAAATTAAACGACTTTACCAGAAACCTGTCTTTTCAGTGTTTTTCAGCATGTTAGGCACCAAACCGATAAATAATATGGAAGTCAGTCAATATGTGAATCCAAAACATAATTACTGAAAACGTGTCTTTTCAGTGTTTTACGTAGAAAAAACGCTAAAACGGATGCAAAGCAGCAAATATAAAAAAAATAGAATACCATTAACAAAAAGTGTTTTTGAGCTTTTTACCTACAAAAAACGCGAAAATGGATGTAAAAGCACTCTATATTTGGAAGAAGAAAGGACATTTAGAGAAACGTGTATAATGATTGTTTTATAGTTTCACAAGAACCACAAGACAAAAAACGCAAAAACTCGTGTATATAGATAAGTTTCTTATATACAAAAATGCTAAAACTCATGAAAAACAATTTTAATTGAGAAACAGAACTACCTTACCAAATGTGTGTATTTTGAGTGTTTTTCACATTCTTAGTTACGAAAATCCCAAATTACATGCGAAACTAGCTTTATGTGGGAAAAAAATGACATTATCAGAAAAGTGTCTTTGAGTGTTTTAGAGCGTGATATGCTACAAAGAACTTAAAAGCAGAATAATCACATTATATAGGAATAAAACCAACTTTTACGAAGAACTTGCCTTTAACTGTTTTTAACTCCTTACATACCAAAACGCTAAAACGCATGGAAAACACCCTTTATGGAGAAACAGAATAACATTACCAAAAACATGTATTTTGAGTGTTTTCGATCATATTATCTATAAAAACCCAAAAAATACATGCAAAGAACCCTATGTCTGTGAAACGAAAGGACATTACGAAAATCGTGTATTATGATTGTTTTTAAGTTCCTTAAGTACCAAAAAACTAAAACCCACAAATAGAGAAAAAATAAATAACTAAAAAAATATTTTTATTTTTTTGTTATTCATCTACATAAGTATGAAGATGCCAAAATTCAGGGAAAATTCAGGGAAATTATGTAAAAAACACATTGAAAAATGTTTTTTATCTTTTTTCCGTAATTATGTACCAAACCCAGAAGTGCATGCAAAGCCACCTATATGGGGAAATTATACAAATTTACCAGAAATCTGTTTTTTGAGTGTTTTCAGCAATTTCAACAATATTACTGAAAACGTGTCTTTTCAGTGATTTTCGAAGAAAAACGCTACAACGGATGCAAGCCAACCAATATGAAGAAATATAATAACATTACCAAAAAGATATACTTTGAGTGTTTTTCAGCTTGTTACCTACAAAAAATGCGAAAATGGATGGAAAGCACTTTATACTGGCAAAGAAAAGGACATTACGAGAAACGTGTTTTATAGTTTGACAAGAACCACAAGTTTCTTACGTACCAAAATGCTAAAACTCATGAATAACACTTTTAATTAATAAATAGATTAATCTTATTAATGGCTGTGTTTTGAGTTTTTTTTCACATTCTTCGTTACCAAAACCCCAAATTCCATGCAAAACTAGCTTTATGTGGGAAAAAAGAAAGATATTATCAGAAAAGTGTCTTTTCAGTGTATTGAGCGTGTTAGGCAATAAAGCAATAAAAAGCAGGGCAATCACATTACATGGGAATAAAAAACAACTTTTACCAAGAACTTCCCTTTAAGTGTTTTTGAGCTCATTACATACCAAAATGCCAAAAACGCATGGAAAACACCTTTTATGGAGAAACAATAAAACTACCAAAAACATATATTTTCAGTGTTTTTGATCATGTTATCTATAAAAACGCTTAAATACATGCAAAGAACCTTATGTTTGGGAAACAAAAGGACATTACGAGAAACGTGTAAAATGAGTGTTTTTTTAAGTTCCTTCAGTACCAAAAAGCTAAAACCCACAAATAACACTCTTTATTTAGAAAAAAAAATAAAACTCGTGTATATGGAGAAGGTTCCTAGATACCAAAATGCTGAAACTCATGAATAACACTCTTAATTGAGAAACAGAACAACCTTACTAAATGCGTGTATTTTGAGTCCTTTTCACATTCTTAGTTACCAAAACCCAAAATTGCATGCGAAATAACCTTTATGTGAGAAAAAAAATGACATTATCAGAAAAGTGTCTTTTAAGTGTTTTTCGGCGTGATAGGCAATAAAGTACTAAAAAGCAGGGCAATCATATTACATTGGAATAACACCAATTCATACCAAAAAACTTGCCTCTAAGTGTTTTTGAGCTCTTTATATACCAAACCGCTAAAACGCATGCAAAACAAACTTTATAAAGAAACAGAATAATTACCAAAAACATATATTTTGAGTGTTTTTGATCATGTTATCTATAAAAACGCTTAAATACATGCAAAGAACCTTATGTTCGCAAAACGAAAGGACATTAGGAGAAATGTTTATTATAAGTGTTTTTAAGTTCCTTAAATACCAAAAAGCTAAAACCTACAAATAACACTCTTTATTTAGAAAAAAAAAATAAAAAAATAAATAAAAAAAATAGGATTTTTTTTTTTTTCTTTATTCATCTTCATTGGTACCGAGATGCCAAAATTCTGGGAAAATTCACGGCTATTACATGATCAAAGAAAATTATCAAAAAAGTTAATTTTAGCTTTTTTTCGGACTCTTATGCATCCAAAGACTCCTATATGAGGAAATTAAACGACCTTACCAGAAATCTGTTTTTTGAGTGTTTTTCAGCAGGTTAGGCATCAAAACGATCAATAATAAGGAACTCACTCTATATGAGAATCCAAAACAAAGTTGCTGAAAACATGTTTTTTCTGTGTTTTACGTAGAAAAACGCTAAAACGGATGCAAAGCAACCAATATCAAGAAATAGAAAAACGTTACTAAAAAGATATTTTTTGAGTGTTTTTGAGCTTGTTACCTACAAAAAACGCAGAAATTGATGCAAAGCACTCTATATTGGCAAACAAAAGGACATTGCAAGAAAAGTGTATAATGAGTGTTTTATAGTTCAAAAGAACCACAAGGCAAAACACAAAAAATCTCGTGTATATGGAGAGGTTTCCTAGATACAAAAATGCTAAAACTCATGTATAACACTCCTAATTGAGAAACAGAACAACCTTAATAAATGCGTGTATTTTGAGTGCTTTTCACATTCTTAGTTACCAAAACCCCAAAATTGCATGCAAAAATAGATTTGTGGGAAAAAAAAAGACTTTACCAGAAAAGTGTCTTTTGAATGTTTTTGAGCGTGATAGGCAATAAAGCACTAAAAAGGAGGGCAATCACATTACATTGGAGGAAACGAATTTTTACCAAGAACTTGCCTTTAGGTGTTTTTGAGCTCCTTATAAACCAAAACACTAAAACACATGCAAAACACTCTTTATGGTGAAACAGAATAACTTTACCAAAAACATGTATTTTGAGTGTTTTTGATCATGTTACCAATAAAAACGCTTAAATACATGCAAAGAACACTATTTTTGGGAAACGAAAGGAGATTACGAGAAACGTGTATTATGAGTGTTTTTAAGTTCATTAATTACCAAAAAGTTAAAAGCCACAAATAACACTCTTTATTGAGAAACAATAAATAGATGAAAAAAAATTCGATATTTTTTTTTCTTTCATATTCATGCCAAAATTCGGGCAAAATTCAGGAATTTATGTGAAATAAGAACATTACCAAAAAAAATAAATTTAGCTTTTTTTTCGGACTGTTATGTACCAAACCCCTAAAGTGCATGCAAAGCCACCTATAAGGGGAAATTTAACGTCTTTGCCAGAAAACGGTCTTATGAGTGTTTTTCAGCATGTTAGGAACGAACACGATAAATAACATGAAAGTCAATCTATATGGGAATCCAAAACAAAATTACTAAAAACGTGTCTTTTCGGTGTTTTACGTAGAAAAACGCTAAAACGGATGAAAACCAACCAATATGAAGAAATAAAATAACATTACCAATGAGGTATATTTTGAGTGTTTTTGAAATTCTTACCTACAAAAAACGCGAAAATGGATGGAAAGCACTCTATATTGGGAAGGAAAAGGACATTACGAGAAACGTGTATAATGAGTGTTTTATAGTTTCACAAGAACTACAAGGCAAAAAACGCAAAAACTCGTGTATATAGAGAAGTTTCTTACATTAAAAAATGCTGAAACTCTGGAACAAACCTCTTAATTGAGAAACAGAACAATCTTACTAAATGCGTGTATATTGATTGCTTTTCACATTCTTAGTTACCAAAACCCAAAATAGTATGCGAAACCAGCTTTATGTGAGAAAAAAAATGACATTACCAGAAAAATGTCTTTTGAGTGTTTTTGAGCTTCTTAGGCAGTAAAGCACTAAAAAGCAGGGCAAACACTTTACATTGGAATAAAACCAATTTTTAACAAGAACTTGCCTTTAAGTGTTTTTGAGCTCCTTATATTCCAAAACACTAAAACGAATGCAAAATACACTTTATGGTGAAACAGAACATTACGAAAAACATGTATTTTGAGTGTTTTTGATCATGTTGCCAATAAAACCACTGAAATACATACAAAGAACCCTATTTTTTGGAAACGAAAGGACATTACGAGAAACGTGTATTATAAGTGTTTCTAAGTTCATTAAGTACGAAAAAGCTAAAAGCCACAAATTACACTCTTTATTGAGAAAAAATAAATAAATAAATAAATAAATACTATATTTTTTTCATTCTTATTCATATTCACAGGTAACGAGGTGCCAAAATTTGGGCAAAGTTCAGAAAATTATATGAAATAAGAACATTATCAAAAAAGTTAAATTCAGCTCTTTTTTCGGACTGTTACGTACCAAACCCCTAAAGTGCCTGCAAAGCCACCTATATGGGGAAATTAAACCTCTTTGCGAGAAAACTGTCTTATGAAAGTTTTTCAGCATGTTAGGAACCAACACGATAAAATCCAAGGAAGTCAATCTATATGGGAATCCAAAACACAATTACTGAAAACGTGTCTTTTCGGTGTTTTACTTACAAAAACGCTAAAACGGATGCAAACCAACCAAAATGAAGAAATAGAATAACAATACCAAAACGGTATATTTTGAGTGTTTTTGAAATTGTTACCTACAAAAA
Organism: Scylla paramamosain; assembly: GCF_035594125.1. Taxonomy (NCBI): domain Eukaryota; kingdom Metazoa; phylum Arthropoda; class Malacostraca; order Decapoda; family Portunidae; genus Scylla; species Scylla paramamosain. The sequence goes on from NC_087188.1 coordinate 3,775,585, forward strand.
ACGCGAAAATGGATGGAAAGCACTCTATATGGGGAAGCAAAAGGACATTAGGAGAAACGTGTATATTGAGTGTTTTATAGTTTCCCAAGAACCACAAGGCAAAAAAACGCAAAAACTCGTGTATATAAAGAAGTTTCTTACATTCCAAAGTGCTGAAACTCATGAATAAAACTTTTAATTGAGAAACAGAACTATCTTACCAAATGTGAGTATTTTGAGTGTTTTTCACATTCTTAGTTGCGAAAATCCGAAATTACAAGCAAAACTAGCCAGAAAATTACCAGAAAAGTGTCTTTTGAGAGTTTTAAAGCGTGATATGCAACAAAGCACTAAAAAGCAGAACAATCACATTACATGGGAATAAAACCAACTTTTACCAAAAACATGCCGTTAAGTGTTTTTAACTCCTTACATAACAAAACGCTAAAACGCATACAAAACACCCTTTATGGAGAAACAAAATAACATTACCAAAAAACATGATTTTTAAGTGTTTTTGATCATGTTACCTATAAAAACGCTTAAATACATGCAAAGAACCCTATGTTTGTAAAACAAAAGGATATTACAAAAAATTGTGTATTATGAGAGTTTTTAGGTTTCTTAAGTACCAAAAAGATAAAACACACAAATAACACTCTTTATAGAGAAAAAAAATAAATAAATGAACACAACAATTTTTTTTTTGTTATTCATCTTCATAGGTACCGAGATGCTAAAATTCTGGCAAAATTTAGGGAAGGTAGGTAAAGAAAAAAAAATAATAATTTTAGCTTTTTTCCGGATTTATGTACCAAACCCTGAAGTGCATGCAAAGCCACCTATATTGGAAAATTACACGAGTTTACCAGAAACCTGTACCAGAAGCAATTTCAACAATATTACTGAAAACGACTCTTTTCAGAGATTTACGAAGAAAAACGCTAAAACGGATGCAAACCAACCAATATGAAGAAATAGAATAACATTACCAAAAAGATATATTTTGAGTGTTTTTAAGCTTGTTACCTACAAAAAATGGAAAAATGCATGGAAAACACTATATATTAGGAAACAAAAGAACATTACGAGAAACATGTATAATGAGTGTTTTATAGTTTCACAAGAACCACAAGGCAATAAACGCAAAAACTCGTGTATATAGAAAAGTTTCTTACATACCAAAGTGATGAAATGCATGAATAACACTTTTAATCGAGAAACAGAACTACCCTTCCAAATTGTGTATTTTGAGTGTTTTTCACATTCATAGTTACGAAATTGCCAAATTACATGCAAAACTAGCTTTATGTGGGAAAAAAAAATGACATAACCAGAAAAGTGTCTTTTGAGTGTTTTTGAGCGTAATATGCAACAAAAGCACTAAAAAGCAGAACAATCACATTACTTGGGAATAAAACCAACTTTTACGAAGAACTTGCCTTTAAGTGTTTTTAACTCCTTACACATCAAAACGCTAAAACGCATGTAAAACACCCTTTATTGAGAAACAGAATAACATTACGAAAAATATGTATTTTGAGTGTTTTTGATCATGTTACCTATAAAACCATGTAAAGAACCCTATGTTTCTATAAGAAAAGGATATTAAAAAAATCGTGTATTTTGAGTGTTTTTAAGTTTCTTAAGTACCAAAAAGCTAAAACTCACAAATAACACTTTATTTATTTATTTATTTGTTATCCATCTTCATAGGTACCAAGATACCAAAATTCTGGAAAAATTCAGGGAAATTTTGTAAAAAAAAAAAACATTATAAAAAAATAATTTTACCTTTTTTCCGGAGTTATATACCAAACCCTGAAGTGCATGCAAATTACTCGACTTTACCAGAAACCTGTCCTTTGAGTGTTTTTTTAGCAATTTCAACAACATTACTGAAAACGTGTCTTTTCGTGTAATTTACGTAGAAAAACGCTGAAACGGAAGCAAACCAACCAATACGAAGAAATAGAATAACATTACGAAAAAGATATATTTTGATGTGTTTTTGAGCTTGTTACCTACAAAAAATGTGATAATGGATGAAACGCACTCTATATTAGGAAAGAAAAGGACATTACGAGAAACGTGTATAATGAGTGTTTTATAGTTTCACAAGAACCACAAGGCAAAAAACTCAAAAGCTCGTGTACATAAAGAAGTTTCTTACATACCAAAATGCTGAAACTCATGAATAACACTTTTAATTGAGAAACAGAACTACCTTACCGAATTTGTGTATTAGATAAGTTTCTTACATACCAAAATGCTGAAACTCATGAATAACACTTTTAATTAAGAAAAAGAACAACCTTACTAAATGCCTGTATTTTGAGTGTTTTTCACATTCTTAGATACCAAAACCCCAAATTCCATATGAAACTAGCTTTATATGGGAAAAAAATAATATTACCAGAAAATGTCTTTCGAGTGTTTTTGAGCATGTTAGGCAATAAACCACTAAAAAACAGGGCAATCACATTACATTTGAATAAAACCAACTTTTACCAAGAACAAAACACCTTTAATGGACAAACAGAATAACATTACCAAAAACATGTATTTTGAGTGTTTTTGATCATGTTATCTATAAAAACGCTTAAATACATGCAAAGAACCTTATGTTTGGGAAACGAAAGGACATTATGAGAAATATGTATTATGAGTGTTTTTTAGTTCCTTAAGTAACAAAAGATAAAACCCACAAATAACACTTTATTTAGAAAAAAAATAAAATAAAAAAATAAAAAAAATAGGATTTTTTTTTTCTTATTCATATTCATAGGTACCGAGATGCCAAAATTCTGCAAAAATTCCGGGCTATTATATGATAAAAGAAAATTATCAAAAAAGTTAATTTTAGCTTTTTTTTACGGACTGTTATATACCAAACCCTAAAGTGCATGGAAAGGCTCCTATATGAGGAAATTACACGACCTTAAAAGAAATCTGTCTTTTGAGTGTTTTTCAGAATGTTAGGCTCCAAAACGATCAATAAATAAGGAACTCATTCTATATGGGAATCCAAAATAAAACTACTGAAAACGTGTCTTCTCAGTGTTTTACGTAGAAAAACGCTAAAACGGATGCAAACCAACCAATATAAAAAAAATAGAAAAACATTACCAAAAATGTATATTTTGAGTGTTTTTGACCTTATCTACAAAAAACGCGAAAATTGATGCAAAGCACTCTATATTAGTACATAAAAGGACATTACAAGAAAAGTGTATAATGAGTGTTTTATAGTTCAAAAGAACCAAAAGGCAAAAAACGCAAAAACTTGTTGATATGGTGAAGTGTCCTAGATACTAAAATGCTGAAACTCATGAATAACATTTATAATTTAGAAACAGAACAACCTTACTAAATGCGTGTATTTTGAGAGCTTTTCACATTTTTGGTTACCAAAACCCCAAATTGCATGCGAAACCAGCTTTATGTGAGAAAAAAATGACATTACCAGAAAAATGTCTTTTGGGTGTTTTTGAGCCTGATAGGCAATAAAGCACTAAAAAGCAGGGCAATCACATTACATTTGAATAAACCCAATTTTTATTAAGAACTTCCCTTTAAGTGTTTTTGAGCTCCTTATATACTAAACCGCTAAAATGCATGTAAAACAAACTTTATGGAAAAACAGAATAAAATTACCAAAACATGTATTTTGAGTGTTTTTGATCATGTTATCTATAAAAACGCTTAAATACATGAAAAGAACCTTATGTTTTGGAAACAAAAGGACATTACGAGAAACGTATATTATAAGTGTTTTTAAGTTTGTTAAGTACCAAAAACCTAAAACCCACTCTTTATTTAGAAAAAAAATAAATAAAAAAATAAAAAAATAGGAATTTTTTTTTTTTCGTTATTTATCTTCATAGGTACCGAAATGCCAAAATTCAGGGAAAATTCAAGGCAATTATATACCAAACACTAAAGTGCATGCAAAGCCTCCTATATGAGAAAATTAAACGACCTTACCAGAAATCGGTCTTTTGTGTGTTTTTCAGCATATTAGGCACCAAAACGATAAATAATAAAGAACTCACTCTATATGGGAATCCAAAAAAAAATTACTGAAAATGTATCTTCTCAATGTTTTACGTAGAAAAACGGAAAAACTCGTGTGTATAAAAAAGTTTCTTAGATACCAAAATGCTGAAACACATGAATAACAATCTTAATTCAGAAACAGAACAACCTTGGCAAATGCCTGTATTTTGAGTGTTTTTCATATTTCTAGTTAGCAATACCCAAAATAGCATGCAAAACTAGCTTTACGAGGGAAAAAAATGACATTACCATAAGTGTCTTTTAATTGTTTTTGACCGTGTTAGGCAATGAAGTACTAAAATGCAGGGTAATCACATTATATGGGAATAAAACCAAGAGTTTTACCAAGAACTTGCCAATATGTGTTTTTGAGCTCCTTACATACTAAACCGCTAAAACGCATGGAAAACAAACTTTATGGAGAAACAGAATAACATTACCAAAAACATGTATTTTGAGAGTTTTTGATAATGTTATCTATAAAAACGCTTAAATACATGCAAAGAACCTTATGTTTGGGAAACGTAAGGACATTACGAGAAACGTGTATTATGAATGTTTTTAAGTTCCTTAACTACCAAAAAGCTAAAACCGACAAATAACACTCGTTATTTAGAAAAAAATAAAAAAGAAATCAATAAATAAAAGATTTTTTATTTTTTTATTATTAACCTTCATAGGTACCGAGATGCCAAAATTCTGGGAAAAATTAGGGCAATTATATGATAAGAGAATATTATCAAAAAGATTGTTATTAGCTTTTTTTCGGACTGTTATGTACCAAACACTAATGTGCACTCAAAGTCTGCCATATGAGGAAATTAAACGACCTTACCAGAAATATGTGTTTTGAGTGTTTTCAGCATGTTAGGCACCAAAACGATAAATAATGAAGAACTCACTCCATATGGCAAACCAAAACAAAATTACTGAAAACGTTCTTCTCAGTGTTTTACGTAGAAAAACGCTAAAACGGATGGAAACCAACCAATATCAAGAAGTAAAAAAACATTACCAAAAAGGTATATTTTGAGTGTTTTTGAGCTTCTTACCTACAAAAAAAAAATCGCGAAAATTGATGCAAATCACTCTATATTTGAAAACAAAGGGACATTGCGAGAAAAGTGTATTATGAATGTTTTATAGTTCAAAAGAAACACAAGGCAAAAAACCCAAAAACTCGTGCTAAAACTTCTTTATAGAGATAAAAAATAAAAAAATAAATAAATAAAAAAATAGGATTTTTTTTTTTGTTATTCTTCTTCATAGGTACCGAGATGCTAAAATTCTGGCAAAATTCAGGGAAATTATGTGAAAAAAGAACATTATCAAAAAAGTTAATTTCAGCTTTTTTTTCGGACTGTTATGTAGCAAACCCTAAAGTGCATGCAAAGCTAACTATATGAGGAAATTAAACGACTTTACAAGATACCTGTGTTGTGAGTGTTTTTCAGCATGTTAGTCACCAAAACAATAATTAATATGGAAGTTATTCTATGTGGGAATCCAAAACAAAATTACTGAAAACGTGTCTTTTCCGTGTTTTACGTAGAAAAACGCTAAAACGGATGCAAACCAACCAATATGAAGAAATAGAATAACATTACCAAAAATTTACATTTTGAGTGTTTTTGAGCTCTTTACTTATAAAAAACGTAAAAATGGATGCAAAGCTCTCTATATTGGTTAACAAAAGGACATTACGAGAAATGTGTATAATGAGTGTTTTATAGATTCTGAAGAACCACAAGGCAAAAAACGCAAAAACTCGTATATATATATAGAAGTTTCTTAGATACCAAAATGCTGAAACTCCTGAATAATACTCTTAATTGAGAAACAGAACAACTTTACCAAATGCGTGTATTTTGAGTGTTTTTCACATTCCTAGTTACCAAAACCCCAAATTGCATGTGAAAGTAGCTTTATGTGGGAAAAAAATGACATTACCAGAAAAGTGTCTTTTAGGTGTTTTTTTTTAGCATGATAGGCAATAAAGCAATAAAAAGCAGGGTAATCACATTACATAGGAATAAAACCAACTTTTAGCAAGAACTTGCCTTTAAGTGTTTTTGAGCTCCTTATATACCAAAACGCTAAAAAAAAGCATGCAAAACACCCTACATGGAGAAACATCATAACATTACCAAAAACATGTATTTTGAGTGTTTTTGATCATGTTACTTATAAAAGCGCTTAAGTACATGCAAAGAACCTTATTTTTGAGAAACGAAAGAACATTTCAAGAAACGTGTATTATGAGTGTTTTTTAAGTTCCTTAAGTACCAAAAAGCTAAAACCCACAAATAACACTCTTAATAAAGAAAAAAAAAAATAAGTAAAAAAAATAGGAATTTTTTTTTTTTTTTTTTGTTATTCATCTTCATAGGTACCGAGATGCCAAATTTCTGGAAAAATTCAGGGAAATTATGTGAGAAAAGAACATTACGAAAAAAAGTTAATATATCTTTTTTTTCGGACTGTTATGTACCAAACCCTAAAGTGCATCCAAAGCCTCCTATATTGGGAAATTAAACAATTTTACCAGAAACCTGTCTTTTGAGTGTTTTTTAGCATGTTAGGCACCAAAACGATAAATAATATGGAAGTCACTCAAAATGAGAATCCATCACAAAATTACTGAAAAAAAGTCTTTTAAGTGTTTTACGTAGAAAACGCTAAACAGGATGCAAACCAACGAATATAAAGAAATAGAATAATATTACCAAAAAGGTATATTTTTAATGTTTTTGAGCTTCTTACCTTAAAAAAATGCGAAAATGTATGGAAAGCACTCTATATTGGTATAGAAAAGGACATTACGAGAAATGTGTATAATGAGTGTTTTATAGTTTCACAAGAACCACAATGCAAAAAACGCAAAAACTCGTGTATATAAAGAATTTTCTTAGATACCAAAATGCTGAAACTCAGGAATAATACTCTTAATTAAGAATACAGAACAACTTTACCAAATGCGTGTATTTTGATTGCTTTTCACATTCTAAGTTACCAAAACCCCAAATTGCATGCGAAACTAGCTTTATGTGGGAAAAAAAATGACATTACCAAATAGTTTTTGAGCGTGATAGGCAATAAAGCAGTAAAAAGCACGGGAATCACATTACATGGGAATAAAACGAACTTTTACCAAGAACTTGCCTTTAAGTGTTTTTGAGCTCCTTACATACCAAAACGCTAAAACGCATGCAAAACACCCTTTATGGAGAAACAGAATGATATTACCAATAAACATGTATTTTGAGTGTTTTTCATCATGTTACCTATAAAAAAAAGCTAAAATACATGGAAAGAACCCTATGTTTGGAAAATGAAAGGACGTTACGAGAAACGTGTATTATGAGTTTTTTTTTAAGTTCGTTAAGTATAAGAAAGCTAAAACACTCTTTATAGAGTGTTTTCGTACCTAACAATGTGAAAAACACTCAAAAAGCACATTTTTAGTAATCTTGTTCTTTTCTCCATATAGACTGTTCTTCAATGCGTCAAATAGATCTTGGTACATAAGAAATAAAAAAAAAACACTTATTATAAAAGTTTCTTCTAATGTCTTTTCGTTTCCTCATGCAAAGTATTTTGCATGCATTTATGTTTCTTTTTATATGTAAAAAGAAAAAAAAATTGTTTATGGTAATAAAGAGTGTTTTGCATACATCTCAGCGTTATGGTACGTAAGTAGCTGAAAATACCCAAAAGATAAATTTTTGGTTGACTTTTTCTTTCATATAGGTAGCTTCCCATGCTTTTTATAACTTTGGTACCTAACAACAACTATCGACACTCAAAAGACATGTTTCTGGAAATATAGTTTCATCTCCCCATAGATGGTGCTCTGGAGTTATTTTGACGTTTTGGTACATAAAATTGTGAAAAAACACAAAATAAACGTTTTTGGTGATGTTCTGTTTCTCCATATACAGTGGTACTAAATAGTTTTCGCGTTTGGTACCTAAGACGCTCAAAAACACTAATGGCATCTTTCTCGTAATGTCCTTTATTTTATCCATATTGGGTGATTTCCATGCATTTTGGCGTTTTGTTACGTAACAATGTGAAAAAACACTCGAAATATACGTTTTCGGTAATGTTCTTCTGGTTCTTCATATATAATGTTATAGATGCGTTTCTGCATTTTGCTACCTAAAAATCTCAAAAACACTGATAAATGAAGTGTCTTTTTATTTCTTTTCGTATCGCCATTTAGGATGTTTTGCATGTATTTTTGCTTTTTTTTTATACGTAAGATAAAAAAAAAAAAACTCAAAATGCACGTTTCTGGTAATGTTATTCTGTTTCTCCATAAAATGTGCTTTGCATGCGTTTTGGTACGTACGTAGCTGTAAAAACTCTCAAAAGACACGCTTTTGGTAATGTTTTGCTTTTCCAAATAGGGAGCTTTCGTTGCTTTTTAGCGTTTTGGTATCTAATATTGTTTTGTTTCTCTAATGAGAGTATTATTTATGTATTTTCGCGTTTTGGTACCTGAGAAGCTCAAAAACACTCTTTATATAAGTTTCTCATAATGTCGTTGGTTACTTTTTTTTTTTTTTGCTTAACAAGCTCAAAACATTGAAAATACACGCTTTTTTGGTAATTTTATTCAGTTTTTCCAAAGCGTTTTGGATGCATTTAAGTGTTTTTGTATGTAAGTAGCTCATAAGCACTGAAATTAAAAGTTTTTGTAATCTTTTGTGTTCTCTTATAGGGTGCTTTCCTTGGGTTTTAGCTTTTTGGTACTTAACATGCTTATAAACAGTGAAAGGACATGTTTCTGGAAATGTTTCCTTTCCCCATATAGTATGCTTTGCATGCTTTTTCGCGTTGCGGTACCTAATAACGTGAAAAAAGCCTTAAAACACAAGGGTTGGTTAATCTTGTTCCGTTTCTCTATATAGAGTAGTATTCATACGTTTTAGTGTTCTGGTACCTATCAAGCTCAATACCACTCAAAATATACGTTTCTTTTAATGTTTTATTTTCCCCTTTTAGGGTTATTTGCATGTATTTCATCGTTTTTGTACGTAACAGGCGCAAAACCTCTCAAAATGCATGTTTTTGGTAAAGCTATTGAGTTTCTCCATAAAGTGTGTTTGCAACCGTTTTAGCGGTTTGGTATGTAAGTACCTCAAAACACTTAATGTTTTCCCATTTACGACACTTTCCATGCTTTTTAAGAGCTTTTTGTGCCTAACACACTCATAAACTCTCAAAAGACATGTTTCTGGAAATGTCGTTTATTTTCCCAATATCGGGTGCTTTGCATGCATTTTGGCGTTTTGATACCTAACAAAGCTAAATACACTTAAAATGCACGTTTTCTCCATAAGAAGGCAAATCGTGCGTTTTATCGTTTCGGTACCTAATAAGCTAAAAAAAAAAAAAAAAAACTCATAATACTGCTTTCTCTTAATGTCTTTTCGTTTTCTTATTTGGGTATTTTATATGCATTTTGACGCTTTTGTACATAACAAGCTGAAAAATCGCCCAAAATGCTCGTTTTTGGTAAAGTTTTTTGTTTCTGCAGGAAGGGTGTTTTGCATGTCTTATCGTTTTGGTACATTATAAATTTAAAAACTTCCAAAGCGTGTTAGGCAAAAAAAGCACTAAAAAAGCAGGGCAATCACATTACATTGGAATAAAACCAATTTTTAACAAGAACTTGCCTTTAAGTGTATTTGAGCTCCTTATTTACCAAAACACTAAAATGCATGCAAAATACACTTCATGGTGAAAAAGAATAACATTACCAAAAACATGTATTTTGAGTGTTTTTGATCATGTTACCAATAAAAACGCTTAAATACATGCAAAGAACCCTATTTTTGGGAAACGAAAGGACATTACGAGAAACGTGTATTATGAGTATTTTTAAGTTCATTAATTACGAAAAAGCTAAAAGCCACAAATTACACTCTTTATTGAGAAAAAAAATAAATAAGTAAAAAAATACGATATTTTTTTTTTCATTCTTATTCATCTTCACAGGTAACGAGGTGCCAAAATTTGGGCAAACTTCAGGAAAGTATATGAAATAAGAATATTATCAAAAAAGTTAAATTTAGTTTTTTTATCGGACTGTTATGTACCAAATCCCTAAATTGCATGGAAAGCCAACTATATTGGGAAATTAAACGTCTTTGCCAGAAAACTGTCTTATGAGTGTTTTCCAGCATGTTAGGAACCAACACGATAAAACCCAAGGAAGTCAATCTATATGGGAATCCAAAACAAAATTACTGAAAACGTGTCTTTTCGGTGTTTTACGTAGAAAACGCTAAAAGGGATGGAAACCAACAAAAATAAAGAAATAGAATAACATTACCAAAAAGGTATATTTTGAGTGTTTTTGAAATTGTTACCTACAAAAAACGCGAAAATGGATGGAAAGCACTCTATATTGGGAAGCAATAGGCACCAAAAAGCATGTTAGGCACCAAAACGATAAATAATATGAAAGTCACTCTATATGGAAATCCAAAACAAAATTCCTGAAAACGTGTCTTTTAAAAGATTTACGTAGAAAAACGCTAAAACAGATGCAAACCAACCAATATGAAGAAGTAGAATAACATTACCAAAAAAGTATATTTTGTGTGTTTTTGAGATTGTTACATAAAAAAAACGCGAAAATGGATGCAAAGCACTCTATATAAGGAAAAAAAAGGACATAACGAGAAACGTGTATAATGAGTGTTTTATAGTTTCACCAGAATCACAAGGCAAAAAACGCAAAAACTCGACTATATGGAGAAGTTTCTAAAATACAAAAATACTGAAACTCATGAATATCACTCTTAAAAAAAAAACAGAACAACATTACTAAATGCGTGTGTTTTGAGTGTTTTTTTACATTCTTAGTTACCAAAACCCCAAATTCCATGCAAAACTAGCTTTATGTGGGAAAAAAATGACATTACCAGAAAAGTGTCTTTGAGTGTTTTTGAGCAAGTTAGGCAATAAAGCACTAAAAAGTAGGGCGATCACATTACAAAGGAATAAAACCAACTTTTACGAAAAACTTGCCTTTTAGTGTTTTTGACACGCATTTAGTAAGGTTGCTCTGTTTCTCAATTAAGAGTGTTTTTCATGAGTTTAAGTATTTTGTTATATAGGAAACGTCTCCATATACACGAGTTTTTTGCGTTTTTTGCCTTTTGTTGTTTTTTAACTATAAAACATTCATTATACACTTTTCTCGCAATGTCCCTTTGTTTCCCAATATAGAGTGCTTTAAATCCATTTTCGCTATTTTTTGTAGGTAACAAGCTCAAAAACACTCAAAATATACATTCTTGGTAAAGTTTTTCTGCTTCTTGATATTGGTTGGTTTGTATTAGTTTTAGCGTTTTTCTACGTAAAACACTGAGAAGACACGTTTTCAGTAATTTTGTTTTGGATTCCCACATAGAGTAAGTTCCTTATTATTTATCGTTTTGGTGCCTAACATGCTGAAAAACACTCAAAAGACAGATTTCTGGTAAGGTCTTTAATTTCCTCATATGGGAGGCTTTACATGTCTTTTCAGTGTTTTTGAGCGTGTTACGCAATAAAGCACTAAAAGCCAGGGTAATCACATTACATGGGAATAAAAACAAAATTTACCAAGAACTTGCCTTTAAGTGTTTTTGAGGTCCTTACATACCAAAACGCTAAAACGCATGCAAAATACATTTTATGGAGAAACAGAATAACATTACCAAATACATGTATTTTGAGTGTTTTTGATCATGTTATCTATAAAAACGCTTAAATACATGCAAAGAATCTTATGTTTGGGAAACAAATGAACATGACGAGAAACGTGTATTATGAGTGTTTTTTTAAATTCCTTTTCTACCAAAAAGCTAAAACCCACAAATAACACTTTTTAGAAAAAAAAAAATTAATAAATAAAAAAATAAAAAAATTATATATATATATATATTTTTTTTTTTGTTCATCTTCATAGGTACCGAATTGCCGAAATTCTGCTAAAATTCAGGGAATTTATGTGTAAAAAAAAAACATTATCATGAAAGTTAATTATAGCTTTTTTTTTCTGATTGTTATGTAGCAAAATCTAAAGTGCATGCAAAGCCACCTATATAGGGAAGTTAAACGACTTTACCAGAAACCTATCTTTTCAGTGTTTTTTCAGCATGTTAGGCACCAATACGATGAATAATATAAAAATCAGTCAATATGTGAATCCAAAAGAAAATTACTGAAAACGTGTCTTTTCAGTGTTTTACGTAAAAAAACGCTAATGCGGATACAAAACAACCTATATGAAGAGATAGAATAACTTTAGCAAAAAGATATATTTTGTGTGTTTTTGAGCTTACCTACAAAAAATGCAAAAATGGATGTAAAGCAATCTATATTAGGAAAGAAAAGGACATTACGAGAAAGGTGTATAATGAGTGTTTTATAGTTTTAAAAGAACCACAACGCAATAAACGCAAAAACTCGTGTATATAGAGAAATTTTTACATACCAAAATGATGAAATGCATGAAAAACACTTTTAATCGATAAACAGAACTACCTTACCAAATTGTGTATTTTGAGTGTTTTTCACATTCTTTGTTACGAAAATGCCCAAATTACATGCGAAATTAGCTTCATGTGGGAAAAAAAATGATATTAACAGAAAAGTGTCTTTTGACTGTTTTTGAGCGTGATATGCAACAAAGCACTAAAAAAGCAGAACAATCACATTACATGAGAAAAAAAAGAACTTTTACGAAGAATTTGCCTTTAAGTGTTTTTTAACCCCTTATATACCAAACAGCTAAAACGCATGCAAAACAAACTTTATGGAGAAACAGAATAACATTACCAAAAACATGTATTTTGAGTGTTTTTGATCATGTTATCTATAAAAACGCTTAAGTACATGCAAAGAACATTATGTTTGGGGATTAAAAGGATATTACGAAAAACGTGTATTATAACGTGTTTTTATAAGTTTCTTAAGTACCAAAAAGCTAAAACCCACAAATAACACTCTTTATTTAGAAAATGAAAAATAAAAAAAATAAATAAATAGGATTTTTTTTTTTTTTTTTTTTTTTTTTTTTTGTTATTCATCTTCATAGGTACCGAGATACCAAAATTCTGGGAAAATTCAGGGGAATTATGTGATAAAAGAATATCAAAAAAGTTAATTTCAGCTTTTTTTTCGGACTTTTATGTACGAAACCCTAAAGTGCATGCAAAGCCTCCAATATGAGGAAATTAAACGACCTTACCAGAAATCTGTGTTTTGTGTTTTTTTTAGCATGTTAGGCACCAAAACGATAAATAATAAGGAACTTACTCTATATGGGAATTCAAAACAAAGTTACTGAAAACGTGTCTTCTCAGTGTTTTACGTAGAAAAATTTTAAAACGGATGCAAACCAACTAATATCAAGAAATAGAAAAACGTTACCAAAAAGGTATATTTTGAGTGTTTTTGAGCTCTTTACCTACAAAAACGCGAAAATTGATGCAAAGCACTCTATATTGGGAAACAAAAGGACATTGCAAGAAAAGTGTATAATGAGTGTTTTATAGTTCAAAAGAACCACAAAGCAAACAAAGAACAACCTTACTAAATGCGTGTATTTTGAGTGCTTTTCACATTCTTAGTTAGCAAAAACTCCAAATTACATGCGAAAATAGCTTTGTGGGAAAAAAAAAATTTAATGACATTACCAGAAAAGTGTATTTTAAGTGTTTTTCAGCGTGATAGGTAATAAAGCAATCAAAAGCAGGGCAATCACATTACATTGGAATAAAACCATTTTTTACCAATAACTTGCCTTTAAGTGTTTTTGAGCTCCTTATATACAAAACTGCTAAAACGCATGCAAAACACACTTTATGGGGAAACAGAATAACATTACCAAAACCTTGTATATATGGGTAAGTTTCTTAGATCCCAAAATGCTGAAACTCATGAATAACATTCTTAATTGAGAAACAGAACAACCTTACTAAATGCGTGTATTTTGAGAGCTTTTCACATTTTTAGTTACCAATACCCCCAATTTGCATGCGAAACCAGATTTATGTGGGAAAAAATAACTTTACATGAAAAGTGTCTTTTGAGTGTTTTTGAGCGTGATAAAGCACTAAAAAGCATGGGAATCACATTAAATTCGAATAAAACCAATTTTTACCAAGAACTTGCCTTTAAATGTTTTTGAGCTCCTTATATACCAAAACCCTAAAACGCCTGCAAAACACACTTTATGGAGAAACAGAATAACATTACCAAAAACATGTATTTTGAGTGTTTTTGATCATGTTATCTATAGAAACGCTTAAATACATAAAAAGAACCTTATGTTTGGGAAACGAAACGACATTACGAGAAACGTGTATTATGAGAGTTTTTAAGCTCCTTAAGTACCAAAAAGCTAAAACGAACAAATAACACTCTTTATAAAAAAAAAAAAAAATAATAATAAATAAATAAAAAAATATATAATTTTTTTTTTTTTGTCATTCATCTTCATACGTACCAAGATGACAAATTTCTGGAAAAATTCAGGGCAATTATATGATAAAAGAATATTATAAAAAAAGTTGATTTTAGCTTTTTTTTTCTGACTTATGTACCAAACCCTAAAGAGCATGCAAAGCCTCCTATATGAGGAAATTGAATGACTTTACCAGAAATCTGTGTTTTGAGTGTTTTTCACCATGTTAGGCACCAAAACGATAAATAATAATGAACTTACTCAATATGGGAATCCAAAACAAAATTACTTAAAACGTGTCTTCTCACTATTTTATGTAGAAAAACGGTAAAACAGATGCAAACCAACCAATATCAAGAAATAGAAAAATATTACCAAAAATGTATATTTTGAGTGTTTTTGAGCTTGTTACCTACAAAAAAAAAACGCGTTTTTAACTCCTTACATACCAAAACGCTAAAACGAATGGAAAACACCCTTTATTGAGAAACAGAATAACATTACCTAAAACATGTATTTTGAGTGTTTTTGATCATGTTAACTATAAAAACGCTTAAATACATGCAAAGAACCCTATGTCTGTGAAACGAAAGGACATATAAAAAAAAAATATTTAGCTTTTTTCCGGAATTATGTACCAAACCCAAAAGGGAAATTCCACGACCAGAAATCTGTCTTTTGAGTGTTTTTCAGCAATTTCAACAATATTACTTAAAACATGTCTTTTCAGTGATTTACGAAGAAAAACGCTAAAACGGATGCAAACCAATCAATATGAAGAAATAAAATAACATTACCAAAAATATATATTTTGAGTGTTTTTCAGCTTGTTACCTAGAAAAAATGCGAAAATGGATGGAAAGCACTCTATATTGGGAAACGAAAATCCTAAATTACATGCAAAACTAGCTTTATGTGGGAAAAAAAAATATATTACCAGAAAAGTGTCCTATAAATGTTTTAGAACGTGATATGCAACAAAGCACTAAAAAGCACTGTAATCACATTACATGGGAAGAAAACCAACTTTTACGAAGAACTTGCCTTTGTGTTTTTTTTTTTAATTCCTTACATACCAAAACGCTAAAACGCATGCATAAACACCCTTTTATGGAGAAACAGAGTAACATTACCAAAAACATGTATTTTGAGTGTTTTTGATCATGTTATTTATAAAAACGCTTAAATATATGCAAAGAACCTTATGTTTGGGAATGGAAAGGACATTACGAGAAACGTGTATTATGAGTGTTTTAAAGTTAATTAAGTACCAAAAAAGCTAAAACCCACAAATAAAACTCTTTAGAGAGAAAAAAAAAATAATATAAAATATATATATTTTTTTTTTTTGTTATTCATCTTCATAGGTACTAAGATGCCAAAATTCTTGAAATATTCTTTGGGAATCGAAAACAAAATTACTGAAAACGTGTTTTTTTTCGGTGTTTTACGTAGAAAAACGCTAAAACGGATGCAAACCAACCAATATGAAGAAGTAGAATAACATTACCAAAAAGGTATATTTTGAGTGTTTTTGAGCTTGTTACGTAGAAAAAACGCGAAAATGAATGCAAAGCACTCCCTATTGGGAAAGAAAAGGACATTACGAGAAACGTCTATAATGAGTGTCATTATTTTCGGGCAAAAGAACTTGTGGTTCACAAGAACCACAAGGTAAAAAACGCAAAAAGTCGTGTATATAAAGAAGTTTCTTAGATACCAAAATGCTAAAACTTATGAATAACAATATTAATTGAGAAACAGAACAACATTACCAAATGTGTGTATTTTGAGTGTTGTTCACATTCTTAGCAAAACCTCAAATAGCATGCGAAACTAGCTTTATGTGGGAAAAAAATGACATTACCAGAAGTGTCTTTTGAGTGTTTTTGAGCGTCTTAGGCAATAAAGCACTAAAAAACAGGGCAATCATATTACATTGGAATAAAACCAACTTTTACCAAGAACTTGCATTGAAGTGTTTTTCAGCTCCTTACATAACAAATCGCTAAAACGCATGCAAAACACTCCATTATGGAGAAGCAGAATAACATTACCCAAAACAAGTGTTTTGAGTGTTTTTTATCATGTTACGTATAAAAACGCTTAAATACATGGAAAGATCCCTATATTTGGGAAACGAAATGAGAAATGTGTATTATAAATGTTTTTAAGATGCTTAAGTACCAAAACGTTAAAACCTACAAATAACACTGTTTATAAAGAAAAAAAATAATAAATAAAAAAATAGCATTTTTATTTTTTTGTTTTTCATGTTCACAGATACCAAGATGCCAAAATTCTGCCAAAATTCAGGGAAATTATGTGGAAAAAAGATCATTATCGAAAAAGTTAATTTTACCTTATTTTTGGAGTTATTTACCAAACCATAAAGTACTCGTATATGCAAAGCCACATATTTGGGAAAATTTAACGACTTTACAAGAAACCTGTCTTTTGAGTGTTTTTACATATGTTAGGCACCAAAACGATAGATAATATTAAGGTCACTCTATATGGAAATCGAAAACAAAATTACTGAAAACGTGTTTTTTAAAAGATTTACGTAGAAAAACTCTAAAACGGATGCAAACCAACCAATATGAAAAAATAGAATAAGATTACCAGAAAAGTATATTTTGTGTGTTTTTGAGCTTGTTACATAAAAAAAAACGCAAAAATGGATGCAAAGCACTGTATATTAGGAAAAAAAAGGACATAACGAGAAACGTGTATAATGAGTGTTTTATTGTTTCACCAGAATCACAAGGCAAACAACGGAAAAACTCGTCTGTGTGGAAAAGTTTCTAAGATACCAAAATGCTGAAACTCATGAATAACACTCTTAATCAAGAAACAGAACAACCTTTCTAAATGCATGTATTTTGAGTGTTTTTTTACATTCTTAGTTACCAAAACCCCAAATTCCAAGCGAAACTAACTTTATGTGGGAAAAAAATGACATTACCAGAAAAGTGTCTTTGAGTGTTTTTTTTAGTGTGTTAGGTAATAAAGCACTAAAAAGAAGGGCAATCACATTACATGGGAATAAAACCAACATTTACGAAGAACTTGCCTTTTAGTGTTTTTGACACGCATTCAGTAAGGTTGTTCTGTTTCTCAATTAAGAGTGTTATTCATGAGTTTCTGCATTTTAGTATCTAAGAAGCTTCTCCATATACATGAGTTTTTGCGTTTTTTGCCTTGTGTTTTTCTTGAAATATAAAACATTAATTATACACTTTTCTCGTAATGTCCCTTTGTTTCCCGATATAGAGTGCTTTGTATCAATTTTTGCGTTTCTTTTTTTTTTTTTTGTAGGTAACAAGCTCAAAAACACTCAAAATATACATTTTTGGTAATGTTTTTTCTGCTTCTTGATATTGGTTGGTTTGCATCAGTTTTACGTAAAGCACTGAGAAGATACGTTTTCAGTAATTTTCTTTTGGATTCCCACATATAGTGAGTTCCTTATTACTTATCGTTTTGGTGCCTAACATGCTGAAAAACACTCAAAAGACAGATATCTTGTAAGGTCTCTAATTTCTTCATATGCGAGGCCTTGCATGTCTTTTGAGTGTTTTTGAGCGTGTTACGCAATAAAGCACTAAAAGGAAGGGCAATCACATTATATGGAAATAAAACCAAATTTTACCAAGAACTTGCCTTTAAGTGTTTTTGAGCTCTTACATACTAAAATGCTAAAACGCATGCAAAATACATTTTATGGAGAAACAGAATAATATTACCAAATACATGTATTTTGAGTGTTTTTGATCATATTATCTATAAAAACGCCTAAATACATGCAAAGAACCTTATGTTTGGGAAACGAAAGGACATTACGAGAAACGTGTATTTAAGGTACTGAAGTTCCTTCAGTACCTAAAAGCTAAAACCCACAAATAACACCCTTTATTTAGAAAAAAAAAAAATAAAATAATGAACTAAAAAATAAAAAAATGGGATTTTTTTTTGGGGGGGTTATTCATCCTTATAGGTACCTAGATGCATAAATTCTACCAAAATTCAGGGAATTTATGTGGAAAAAAGACCATTACCAAAACAGTTAATTATAGCTTTTTTTCGGATTGTTATGTACCAAACCCTAAAGTGCATGCAAAGACTTATATAGGGAAGTTAAACGATTTTAACAGAAAACTGTCTTTTCAGTGTTTTTCAGCATGTTACGCACCAAAACGATAAATAATATGGAAGTCAGTCAATATGTGAATCCAAAACAAAATAACTGGAAACGAGTCTTTTCAGTGTTTTACGTAGAAAAACGCTAAAGCGGATGCAAACCAACCTATATGATGAAATAGAATAACATTACCAAAAAGATATATTTTGAGTGTTTTTGAGCTTGTTACCAACAAAAAGGAAACAAAAGGACATTACGAGAAACGTGTATAATAAGTTTTTTTTATAGTTTTAAAAGAACTACAAGGCAATAAACGCAAAAACTCGTATATATAGAAAATTTCTTACATACCGAAATGATGAAATGCATGAATAACACTTTTAATCGATAAACAGAACTACCTTACCAAATTGTGTATTTTGAGTGTTTTTCACATTCTTAGTTACGAAAATGCCAAATTACATGCGAAACTACCTTCATGTGGGAAAAAAAATGACATTACAAAAAAAGTGTCTTTTTAGTGTTTTTGAGCGTGATATGCAACAAAGCACTAAAAAGCAGAACAATCACATTACATGGGAATAAAACCAACTTTTACGAAGAACTTGCCTTTAAGTGTTTTTGAACTCCTTGCATACCAAATCTCTAAAACGCATGCAAAACACCCTTTATGGAGAAACAGAATAGCATTACCAAAAACATGTATTTTGAGTGTTTTTGATCATGTAACCTACAAAAACGCTTAAATACATGTAAAGAACCCTATGTTTGGATAACAAAAGGACATTACGAAAATCGTGTATTATGAGTGTTTTTAAGTTACTTAAGTTCCAAAAAGCTAAAACCCACATATAACACTCTTTATAGAGAGAAAAAAAAAATTTTTTCTTATTCATCTTCATAGGTACCGAAATAACAAAATTCTGCAAAATTCATGGAAATTTTGTAAAAAAAAAATAAAAAAAACATAAAAAAGAGTAATTTTAGCTTTTTTCCGAAGTTATGTACAAACCCTGAAGTTTATGCAAATCCACCTATATGGGGAAATTACACGACTTTACCAGAAACCTGTCTTTTGAGTGTTTTTGTCAGATATTTCAACAATATTACTGAAAACGTGTCTTTTCAGTGATTTACGTTGAAAAACGCTAAAAGGATGTAAACCAACCAATATGAGGAAATAAAATAATATTACTAAAAAGATATATTTTGATGTGTTTTTGAGCTTTTTACCTACAAAAAATGCAAAAATGGATGAAAAGCACTTGATATTGGCAAAGAAAAGGACATTACGAGAAACGTGTATAAGTGTTTTATAGTTTGACAAGAACCACAAGGTAAAAAGCTCAAAAACTCGTGTACATAAAGAAGTTTCTTACATACCAAAAAGCTGAAAATCATAAATAACACTTTTAATTTTGAAACAGAAATACCTTACCAAATGTGTGTATTATAAAACTTTCTTACATACCAAAAAGCTGGAACTCATGAATAACACTTCTAATTAAGAAAATGTGTTTTCAGTTTTTTTTCACATTCTTAGATACCAAAACCCCAAATTCCATGCAAAACTAGATTTATGTGGGAAAAAAAAAATGATATTACCATAAAAGTGTCTTTTGAGTGTTTTTGTGCGTGTTAGGCAATAAAGCAATAAAAAGCAGGGTAATCACATTACATGGAAATAAAAACAACTTTTACCAAGAACTTGCCTTTGTTTTTGAGCTCATTACATACCAAAATGCTAAAACGCATGGAAAACACCTTTTTATGGAGAAACAGAATAAAATTACCAAAAACATATATTTTGAGGGTTTTGATCATGTTATCTATAAAAACGCTTAAATATATACAAAGAACATTATGTTTGCAAAACGAAAGAACATTACGAGAAATGTGTATTATAAGTGTTTTTAGGTTCCTTAAGTACCAAAAAGTTAAAACCCACAAATAACACTCTTTATTTAGAAAAAAAAGTAAGAAAATAAAAAAAAAATATGATTTTTTTTGTTATTCATCTTCATAGGTACTGAGATACCAAAATTATGGGAAAATTCAGGGCTATTATATGATAAAAGAAAATTATCAAAAAAGATAATTTTAGCTTTTTTTTCTGACTGTTATATACCAAACTCTAAAGTGCATCCAAAAACTCCTATATGAGGAAATTAAACGACCTTACCAGAAATCTGTTTTTTGAGTGTTTATCAGCATGTTAGGCATAAAACAATAAATAATAAGGAACTCACTCTATATGAGAATCCAAAACAAAATTGCTGAAAACGTGTCTTTTCAGTGTTTTACGAAGAAAAACGCTAAAACGGATGCAAACCAACCAATATCAAGAAAGAGAAAAACATTACAAAAAAGGTATATTTTACGTGTTTTGTTACCTACAAAAAACGGGAAAATTGATGCAAAGCACTCTATATTAGAAAACAAAAGGACTTTGCAAGAAAAGTGTATAATGAGTTTTTTATAGTTCAAACGAACCAAAAGGGAAAAAACACAAAAACTCGTGTATATGGAGAAGGTTCCTAGATACCAAAATGCTGAAACTCATGAATAACACTCTTAATTGAGAAACAGAACAACGTTACTAAATGCGTGTTTTTTGAGTGCTTTTCACATTCTTAGTTACCAAAACCCCAAATTACATGCAAAACCACCTTTATGTGAGAAAAAAAAGATATTACCAGAAAAGTGTCTTTTAAGTGTTTTTGAGCGTGATAGGCAATAAAGCACTAACAAGCAGGGTAATCATATTACATTGGAATAACACCAATTTATACCAAAACCTTGCTTTTAAGTGTTTTTGTGCTCCTTATATAACAAACCGCTAAAACGCATGCAAAAAAAAACTTTACAGAGAAACAGAATAACATTACCTTTATCATGTATTTTGGGTGTTTTTGATCATGTTATCTATAAAAACACTTAAATACATGCAAAGAACATTATGTTTGGGAAACAAAAGGACATTACGAGAAACGCGTATTATGAGTGTTTTTTAAGTTCCTTAAGTACCAAAAATCTAAAAGCCACAAATAACACTCTTTATTTAGAAAATAAAAAATAAAAAAATAAAAAATAGGATTTTTTTTTTTTTTGTTATTCATCTTCATAGTACCGAGATGCCAAAATTCTGGGAAAATTCAGGGCAATCGTATAATAAAAGAATATTATCAAAAAAGTTAATTTCAGCTTTTTTTTCGGACTGTTATGTACCAAAACCTAAACTGCATGCAAAGCCTCCTATATGACGAAATTTAAAGACCTTACCAGAAATCTGAGTTTTGAGCGTTTTTTTTTTTTAGCATAATAGGCAACAAACCGATAAATAATAAGGAACTCACTCTATTTGGGAATCCAAAACAAAGTTACTGAAAACGTGTTTTCAATAACTTCAGTGTTTTACTTAGAAAAACGCTGAATCGGATGTAAAGCAACCAATATCAAGAAATAGAAAAACGTTACTATAAAGGTATATTTTGAGTGTTTTTGAGCTTGTTACCATGAAAAAACGCAAAAATTGATGCAAAGCACTCTACATTGGGAAACAAAAGGACATTGCAAGAAAAGTGTATAATGAGTGTTTTATAGTTCAAAAGAACCACAAGGCAAAAAACGCAAAATCTCGTGTATAAGGAGAGGTTTCCTAGATACAAAAATGCTAAAACTCATGTATAACACTTCTAATTGAGAAACAGAACAACCTTAATAAATGCGTGTATTTTGAGTATTGTGTATTTTGAGTATTGTGTATTTTGAGTATTTTGAGTATTTTGAGTCACATTCTTAGTTACCAAAACCCCAAATTGCATGCAAAAATAGATTTGTGGGAAAAAAAAAAGACTTTACCAGAAAAGTGTTTTTTGAGTGTTTTTGAGCGTGATAGGCAATAAAGCACTAAAAAGAAGGGCAATCACATTACATTGGAATAAAACCAATTTTTAACAAGAACTTGCCTTTAAGTGTATTTGAGCTCCTTATATACCAAAACACTAAAATGCATGCAAAATACACTTTATGGTGAAACAGAATAACATTACCAAAACATGTATTTTGAGTGTTTTTGATCATATTACCAATAAAAACGCTTAAATACATGCAAGAAACCCTATTTTTGGGAAACGAAAGGACATTACGATAAACGTGTATTATGAGTGTTTTTAACTTCATTAATTACCAAAAAGATAAAAACCACAAATAACACTCTTTATTGAGAAACAATAAATAAATAAAAAAAATACGATATTTTTTTTTCTTTCTTATTCATCTTCACAGGTACCGAGATGCCAAAATTCGGGCAAAGTTCAGGAAATTATATAAAATAAGAACATTATCAAAAAAGTTACATTTAGCTTTTTTTTTGGACTGTTATGTACCAAACCCCTAAATTACATGCAAAGCCACCTATATGGGGAAATTAAACGTCTTTGCCAGAAAACTGTCTTATGAGGGTTTTTCAGCATGTTAGGAACCAACACGATAAAACCCAAGGAAGTCAATCTATATGGGAATCCAAAACAAAATTACTGAAAACGTGTCTTTTTCGTGTTTTACGTAGAAAACGCTAAAATGGATGCAAACCAACCAAAATGAAGAAATAGAATAACATTACCAGAAAGGTATATTTTGAGTGTTTTTTAAATTGTTACCTCTAAAAAACGTGAAAGTGGATGGAAAGCACTCTATATTGGGAGGCAAAAGGCAGCAAAAAGCATGTTAGGCACCAAAACGATAAATAATATGAAAGTCACTCTATATGGAAATCCAAAACAAAATTACTGGAAACGTGTCTTTTAAAAGATTTACGTAGAAAAACGCTAAAACGGATGCAAACTAACCAATATGAAGAAATAGAGTAACATTACCAAAAAATATATTTTGTGTTTTCTTGAGCTTGTTACATAAAAAAACGCGAAAATATATGCAAAGCACTCTATATAAGGAAAAAAAAGGACATAACGAGAAACGTGTATAATGAGTGTTTTATAGTTTCACCAGAATCACAAGGCAAAAAACGCAAAAACTCGACTATATGGAGAAGTTTCTAGGATACCAAAATACTGAAACTCATGAATAACACTCTTAATCAAGAAACAGAACAACCTTACTAAATGCGTGTATTTTGAGTGTTTTTTTACATTCTTAGTTACCAAAACACCAAATTCCATGCGAAACTAGCTTTATGTGGGAAAAAAATGACATTACCTGAAAAGTGTCTTTGAGTGTTTTTGAGCGTGTTAGGCAATAAAGCACTAAAAAGCAGGGCAATCTCATTACATGGGAATAAAACCAACTTTTACGAAGAACTTGCCTTTTAGTGTTTTTGACACGCATTTGGTAAGGTTGCTCTGTTTCTCAATTAAGAGTGTTATTCATGAGATTCAGCATATACACTAGTTTTTGCGTTTTTTGGCTTGTGGTTTTTTTGAACTAAAACATTTATTATACACTTTTCTCGCAATGTCCCTTTGTTTCCCAATATAGAGTGCTTTGTATCCATTTTCCTGTTTTTTTTGTAGGTAACAAGCTCAAAAACACTTAAAATATACATTT
Organism: Scylla paramamosain; assembly: GCF_035594125.1. Lineage (NCBI taxonomy): Eukaryota > Metazoa > Arthropoda > Malacostraca > Decapoda > Portunidae > Scylla > Scylla paramamosain. Next base: position 3,799,803 of record NC_087188.1, read on the forward strand.
TTGGTAATGTTTTTCTGCTTCTTGATATTTGTTGGTTTGTATCAGTTTTAGTGTTTTTCTACGTAAAAAAATGAAAAAGACACGTTTTCACTAATTTTCTTTTGGATTCCCACATAGAGTGAGTTCTTTATTATTTATCGTTTTGGTGCCTAACATGCTGAAAAACACTCAAAACACAGATTTCTGGTAAGGTGTTTAATTTCCTCATATGGGACGCTTTGCATGTCTTTTCAGTCTTTTTGGACGTGTTACGCAATAAACCACTAAAAGCCAGGGCAATCACATTACATGGGAATAAAACCAAATTTTACCAAAAACTTGCCTTTTAGTGTTTTTGAGCTCCTTACGTACCAAAACGCTAAAACGCATGCAAAATACATTTTATGGAGAAACAGAATTACATTACCAAATACATGTATTTTGAGTGTTTTTGATCATATATTATCTATAAAAACGCTTAAATACATGGAAAGAACCTTTTGTTTAGGAAACGAAAGAACATTACGAGAAACGTGTATTATGAGTGATTTTTAAGTTCCTTCAGTACCAAAAAGCTAAAACCCACAAATAACACTCTTTAGAAAAAAAATAATAATAATAATGAATAAAAAAAAGAAAATGGGATTTTTTATATTTTTTTTATTCATCTTCATAGGTACCGAGATGCCAAAATTCTGCCAAAATTCAGGAAATTTATGTGAAAAAAAGAACATTACCAAAAAAGTTGAGTGTTTTTCACATAGTTACGAAAATGCCAAATTACATGCGAAACTACCTTCATGTGGGGAAAAAAAATGACATTTCCATAAAAGTGTCTTTTTAGTGTTTTTGAGCGTGATATGCACCAAAGCACTAAAAAGCAGAACAATCACATTATATGGGAATAAAACCAACTTTTACGAAGAACTTGCCTTTAAGTGTTTTTTTAAATCCTTACATACAAAATCGCTAAAACGCATGCAAAACACCCTTTATAGAGAAACAGAATAACATTACCAAAAACATGTATTTTGAGTGTTTTTGATCATGTAACCTACAAAAACGCTTAAACACATGTAAAGAACCTTATGTTTGTATAACAAAAGGACATTACGAAAATTGTGTATTATGAGTGTTTTTAAGTTATTTAAGTACCAAAAAGCTAAAACCCACAAATAACACTCTTTATAGAGAGAGAAAAAAAAAAATTTGTTATTCATCTTCATAGGTACCGAGATGGCAAAATTCTGACAAAATTAATGGAAATTTTGTAAAAAAAAAAAAAAAAAAAAAAAAATAATAATTTTAGCTTTTTTCCGGAGTTATGTACAAACCCTGAAGTGTATGCAAATCCAGCAGAAATTTACCAGAATTTACCAGAAACCTGTCTTTTGAGTGTTTTTCAGCAATTTCAACAATATTACTGAAAACGTGTCTTTTCATGTGATTTACGTAGAAAAACGCTAAAACGGATGTAAACTAACCAATATGAAGAAATAGAATAACATTACCAAAAAGATATATTTTTATGTGTTTTTGAGCTTGTTACCTACAAAAAATGCAAAAATGGATGGAAAGCAATTCATATTGGAGAAGAAAAGGACATTACGAGAAATGTGTATGAGTGTTTTTTAGTTTGACAAGAACCACAAGGTAAAAAGCTCAAAATCTCGTGTACATAAAGAAGTTTCTTACATACCAAAAAGCTGAAACTCATGAATAACACTTTTAATTTTGAAACAGAAATACCTTTCCAAATGTGTGTAGAAGAAAAGTTTCTTACATACAAAAATGCTGGAACTCATGAATAACACTTTTAATTAAGAAATAGAAAAACCTTACTAAATGCATGTGTTTTCAGTTTTTTTTTTCACATTCTTAGTTGCCAAAACCCCAAATTCCATGCAAAACTAGCTTTATGTGGGAAAAAAAAATCATATTACCAGAAAAGTGTCTTTTGAGTGTTTTTAAGCGTGTTAGGCAATAAAGCACTAAAAAGCATGGTAATCATATTACATGGGAAAAAAAACAAGTTTTACCAAGAACTTGCCTTTAAGTGTTTTTGAGCTCATTACATACCAAAACGCTAAAACGCATGCAAAACACCTTTTTATGGAGAAACAGAATAAAATTACCAAAAACATATATTTTGAGGGTTTTCATCATGTTGTCTAAAAAAAAAACGCTTAAATACATACAAAGAACCTTATGTTTGCGAAACGAAAGGACATTACGAGAAATGTGTATTATAAGTGTTTTTAAGTTCCTTAAGTACCAAAAAGTTAAAACCCACAAATAACACTTTATTTAGAAACAAAGTAAGAAAATAAAAAAATAGGATTTTTTTTTTTTTTTTTTTTTGTTATTCATCTTCATAGGTACCGAGATACCAAAACTTCTGGGAAAATTCAAGGCTATTATATGATAAAAGAAAATTATTAAAAAAGTTAATTTTAGCTTTGTTTTCGGACTGTTATATACCAAACCATAAAGTGCATCCAAAGACTCCTATATGAGGAAATTAAACGACCTTACCAGAAATCTGTTTTTTGAGTGTTTTTCAGAATATTAGGCACCAAAACGATAAATAATAAGGAATTCACTCTATATGAGAATCCAAAACAAAATTGCTGAAAACGTGTCTTTTCAGTGTTTTACGAAGAAAAACGCTAAAACGAATTGAAACCAACCAATATCAAGAAATAGAAAAACATTACCAAAAAGGTATATTTTGAGTGTTTTTGAGCTTGTTACCTACAAAAAACGGGAAAATTGATGCAAAGCACTCTATATTAGAAAACAAAAGGACTTTGCAAGAAAAGTGTATAATGAGTTTTTTATAGTTCAAACGAACCAAAAGGCAAAAAACAAAAACTCGTGGATATGGAGTAGGTTCCTAGATACCAAAATGCTGAAACTCATAAATAGCACTCTTAATTGAGAAACCGAACAACCTTACTAAATGCATGTATTTTGAGTGCTTTTCACATTCTTAGTTACCAAAAATCCCAAATTGCATGCAAAACCACCTTTATGTGAGAAAAAGATGACATTACCAGAAAAGTGTCTTTTAAGTGTTTTTGAGCGTGAGAGGCAATAAAGCACTAAAAAGCAGGGCAATCATATTACATTGGAATAACACCAATTTATACCCAAAACTTGCCTTTAAGTGATTTTGAACTCCTTATATACGAAACCGCTAAAACGCATGCAAAACAAACTTTATGTAGAAACAGAATAACATTACCAAAAACATGTGTTTAGAGTGTGTTTGATCATGTTATCTATAAAAACGCTTAAATACATGCAAAGAATATTATGTTTGGGAAACAAAAGGACATTACGAGAAACGTGTATTATGAGTGTCTTTTTAAGTTCCTTAAGTACCAAAAAGCTAAAACCAACAAATAACACTCTTTATTTAGGAAAAAATAAAATAAAAAAATAAAAAAAATAGGATTTTTTTTTTCTTATTCATCTTCATAGTACCGAGATGACAAAATATTAGGAAAATTCATTGCAGTCATATGATAATAGAATATTATCAAAAAAGTTAATTTCAGCTTTTTTTTTCGGACTCTTATGTACCAAACCCTAAAGTGCATGCAAAGCCTCCTATATGAGGAAATTAAACGACCTTACCAGAAATCTGTGTTTTCAGTGTTTTTTTAACATTTTAGGGACCAAAACGATAAATAACGAGGAACTCACTCTATATAGGAATCCAAAACAAAGTGACTGAAAACGTCTCTTCTCAGTGTTTTACTTAGAAAAACGCTAAAACGGATGCAAAGCAACCAATATCAAGAAATAGAAAAACGTTACTAAAAAGTTATATTTTGAGTGTTTTTGAGCTTGTTACCTATAAAAAACTTGAAAATTGATGCAAAGCACTCTATATTGGGAAAAAAAGGACATTGCAAGAAAAGTGTATAATGAGTGTTTTATAGTTCAAAAGAACCACAAGGCAAAAAACGCAAAATCTCGTGTATATGGAGAGGTTTCTTAGAAACAAAAATGCTAAACTCATGTATAACACTCTTAATTGAAAAACAGAACAACCTTAATAAATGCGTGTATTTTGAGTGCTTTTCACATTCTTAGTTACCAAAACCCCAAATTCAATGCGAAAATAGATTTGTGGGAAAAAAAGACTTTACCAGAAAAGTGTCTTTTGAGTATTTTGACCGTGATAGGCAATAAAGCACTAAAAAGGACGGCATTCACATTACATTGGAGGAAAACAAATTTTTACCAAGAACTTGCCTTTAAGTGTTTTTGAGCTCTTTATATACCAAAACACTAAAAGGCATGCAAAACACTCTTTATGGTGAAACAGAATAATATTACCAAAAACATGTATTTTGAGTGTTTTTCATCATGTTACCAATGAAAACGCTTAAATACATGCAAAGAACACTATTTTTGGGAAACGAAAGGAGATTACGAGAAAGGTGTATTATGATTGTTTTTAAGTTTATTAATTACCAAAAAGCTAAAACCCACAAATAACACTCTTTATTGAGAAACAATAAATAAATAAAAAATAATAATTTTCTTTCTTATTCATCTTTACAGGTACCAAGATGTCAAAATTCGGGCAAAATTCAGAAAATTATGTGAAATCAGAACATTATCAAAAAAGTTAAATTTAGCTTCTTTTCGGACTGTTATGTACCAAACCCCTAAAGTGCATGCAAAGCCACCTATATGGGGAAATTGCTAGAAAACGGTCTTATGAGTGTTTTTCAGCATCTTAGGAACCAACACGATAAATAACATGGAAGACAATCTATATGGGAATCCAAAACAAAATTACTGAAAACGTGTCTTTTCGGTGTTTTACGTAGAAAACGCTAAAACGAATGCAAACCAACCAAAATGAAGAAATAGAATAACATTACCAAAAAGGTATATTTTGAGTGTTTTTGAAATTGCTACCTACAAAAAACGCGAAAATAGATGGAAAGCACCCTATTTAGGGAAGCAAAAGGCACCAAAAAGCATGTTAGGTACCAAAACGATAAATAGTAGGAAAGTCACTCTATATGGAAATCCAATACAAAATTACTGAAAACATGTCTTTTAAAAGATTTACGTAGAAAAACGCTAAAACGGATGCAAACTAACCAATATGAAGAAATAGAATAACATTACCAAAAAACTATATTTTGTGTGTTCTTGAGCTTGTTACATAAAAAAAAAACGCTAAAATGGATGCAAAGCACTCTATATAAGGAAAAGAAAGGACATAACGAGAAACGTCTATAATGAGTGTTTTATAGTTTCACTAGAATCACAAGGCAAAAAACGCAAAAACTCGTATGTATGGAGAAGTTTCTAGGATACAAAAATAATGAAATTCATGAATAACACTCTTAATCAAGAAACAGAACAACCTTACTAAATGCGTGTATTTTGAGTGTTTTTTTACATTCTTAGTTATCAAAACCACAAATTCCATGCGAAACTAGCTTTATGAGGGAAAAAAATGACATTACTAGAAAAGTGTCTTTGAGTGTTTTTGAGCGTGTTAGGCAATAAAGCACTAAAAAGCAGGGCAATCACAATACATAGGAATAAAACCAACTTTTACGAAGAACTTGCCTTTTAGTGTTTTTGACACGCATTTAGTAAGGTTGCTCTTTTTCTCAATTAAAAGTGTTATTCATGAGTTTCAGCATATACACGAGTTTATGTGTTTATTGCCTTGTGGTTTTTTTGAACTATAAAACATTCATTATACACTTTTCTCGCAATGTCCCTTTGTTTCCCAATATAGAGTGCTTTGTATTCATTTTCGCGTTTGTTTTTTTGTAGGTAACAAGCTCAAAAATATACAAAAATATACAAAAATATACATTTTTGGTAATGTTTTTTTGCTTCTTGATATTGGTTGGTTTGTATCAGTTTTAGCGTTTTTCTACGTAAAACACTGAGAAGACACGTTTTCGGTAATTTTCTTTTGGATTCCCACATAGAGTGAGTTCCTTATTATTTATCGTTTTCGTGCCTAATATGCAGAAAAACACTCAAAAGACAGATTTCTGGTAAGGTCTTTAATTTCCTCATATGGGACGCTTTGCATGTCTTTTCAGTGTTTTTGAGCGTGTAACGCAATAAAGCACTAAAAGTCAGGGCAATCACATTACACGGGAATAAAACCAAATTTTACCAAGAACTTGCCTTTAAGTGTTTTTGAGCTCATTACGTACCAAAACGCTAAAACGCATGGAAAATACATTTTATGGAGAAACAGAATTACATGACCAAATACATGTATTTTGAGTGTTTTTGATCATGTTATCTATAAAAACGCTTAAATACATGCAAAGAACCTTATGTTTGGGAAACGAAAGAACATTACGAGAAATGTGTATTATGAGTGATTTTTAAGTTCCTTCAGTACCAAAAAGCTAAAACCCACAAATAACACTCTTTAGAAAATAAAATATAATGAATAAAAAAATAATAAAATGGGATTTTTTTTTTTTGTTATTCATCTTCATAGGTACCGAGATGCCAAAATTCTGCCAAAATTCAGGGAATTTATGTGGAAAAAAGAACATTATCATATAAGTTAATTATAGCTTTTTTTTTCGGATTGTTATGTACCAAACCATAAACAGCATGCAAAGCCACCTATATAGGGAAGTTAAACGACTTTACCAGAAACCTGTCTTTTCAGTGTTTTTCAGCATGTTAGGCACCAAAACGATAAACAATTTGGAAGTCAGTCAATATGTGAATCCAAAAGAAAATTAATGAAAACGTGTCTTTTCAGTGTTTTACGTAGAAAAACGCTAAAGCAGATACAAACCATCCTATATGAAGAAATAGAATAACATTACGAAAAAGATATATTTTGAGTGTTTTTGAGCTTGTTACGTACAAAAAATGCAAAAATGGATGTAAAGCACTCTATATTAGGAAACAAAAGGACATTACGAGAAACGTGTATAGTGAGTGTTTTATAGTTTTAAAAGAACCACAAGGCAATAAACGCAAAAACTCGTGTATGTAGAGAAATCTTACATACAAAAATGAATAAATGCATGAATAACACTTTTAATCGATAAAAAGAACTATCTTACCAAATTGTGTATTTTGAGTGTTTTTCCCATCGTTAGTTACGAAAATGCCAAATTACCTGTGAAACTAGCTTCATGTGGGAAAAAAAATGATATTACCAGAAAAGTGTCTTTTGAGTGTTTTGCAGCGTGATATGGAACAATGCACTAAAAATAAGAACGATCATATTACATGGAAATAAAACCAACTTTTACCATGAATTTGACTTTAAGTATTTTTTAACCCCTTATATACCAAACAGCTAAAACGCATGCAAAACAAACTTTATGGAGAAACAGAATAACATATACCAAAAACATGTATTTTGAGTTTTTTTGATCATGTTATCTTTAGAAACGCTTAAGTACATGCAAAGAACATTTTGTTTGCGAAAGAAAAGGACATTACGAGAAGGGTGTATTGTGAGTGTTTTTTTTAAGTTCCTTAAGTACCAAAAAGCTAAAACACACAAATAACACTGTTTATTTAAAAAAATATAAAAAAAATAAATAAAAAATTTAAATAATAGGTTTATTTATTTATTTATTTTTTTTAGTTATTCATCTTCAAAGGTACCGAGATGCCAAAATCCTGGAAAAATTCAGGGCAATTATGTGATAAAAGAATATTATCAAAAAAGTTAATTTTAGCTTTTTTTTCGGACTGTTATATACCAAACCCTAAAGTGCATGCAAAATTAAACGACCTTACTAAAAATCTGTGTTTTTAGTGTTTTTGAGCATGGTAGGCACAAAAACGATGAATAATAAGGAACTCACTCTATATGGGAATCCAAAACAAAGTTACTGAAAACCTGTCTTCTCACTGTTTTACGTAGAAACACGTTAAAACGGATGGAAACCAACCAATATCAAGAAATAGAAAAACGTTACCAAAAAGGTATATTTTGAGTGTTTTTGAGCTTTTTACCTACAAAAAAACGCGAAAATTGATGCAAAACACTCTATATTGGGAAAGAAAAGGACATTGCAAGAAAAGTGTATAATAAGTGTTTTATAGTTCAAAAGAACCAAAAAACAAAAAACGCAAAAACTCGTGTATATGGAGAGATATCCTAGATAACAAAAAGCTGAAATTCAATGAATTTTCAATTAATTAAAAAAAAAAAAACAGAACAACCTTACTAAATGCGTGTATTTTCAGTGCTTTTCACATTCTTAGTTACCAAAACCCCAAATTGCATGCAAAAGCACCTTTATGTGAGAAAAAAATGACATTACCAGAAAAGTGTCTTTTAAGTGTTTTTGAGTGTGATAGGCAATAAAGCAATTAAAAGCAGGGCAATCATATTACATTGGAATAACACCAATTTATACTAAAAACTTGCCTTTAAGTGTTTTTTGAGCTCCTTATATACAAAACTGCTAAAACGCATGTAAAACACACTTTATGGAGAGACAGAATAACATTACAAAAAAAACATGTATTTTTAGTGTTTTTGATCATGTTATCTATAAAAACGTTTAAATACATGCAAAAAACATTATGTTTGGGAAACAAAAGGCCATTACGAGAAACGTGTATTATGAGTGTTTTTTAAGTTCCTTAAGTACCAAAAAGCTAAAACCCATAAATAACAGTCTTTATTTAGAAAATAAAAAAAAAATAAAAAAATAAGAAAATAGGAATTTTTCTTTTTGTTATTAATCTTCATAGGTACCGAGATGCCAAAATTCTGGGAAAATTCAGGGCAATCATATGATAAAACAATATTATCAAAAAGTTAATTTCAGCTTTTTTTTTCGGACTGTTATGTACCAAACCCTAAAGTGCATGCAAAGCCTCCTATATAAGGAAATTAAACGACCTTAGAAGAAATCTGTGTTTTGAGTGTTTTTTAGCATGTTAGGCACCAAAACGATAAATAATAAGGAACTCACTCTATATGGGAATCCAAAACAAAGTTACTGAAAACGTGTCTTCTCAGTGTTTTACGTAGAAAAACGCTAAAACGGATGCAAAGCAACCAATATCAAGAAATAGTAAAACGTTACTAAAAAGGTATATTTTGAGTGTTTTTGAGCTTGTTACTTACAAAAAACGCGAAAATTGATGCAAAGCACTCTATATTGGAAAAGAAAAGGACATTGCAAGAAAAGTGTATAATGAGTGTTTTATAGTTCAAAAGAACCACAAGGCAAAAAACGCAAAATCTCGTGTATATGGAGAGGTTTCCTAAATACCAAAATGCTAAAACTCATGTATAACACCCTTAATTGAGAAACAGAACAACCTTACTAAATGCATGTATATTGAGTGCTTTTAACATTCTTAGTTACCAAAACCCCAAATTCCATGCGAAAATCGATTGTGGGAAAAAAAATGACTTTACTAGAAAAGTGTCTTATGAGTATTTTTGAGTGTGATAGGCAATAAAGCACTAAAAAGGAGGGCAATTACATTACATTGCAGTAAAACGAATTTTTACCAAGAACTTGCCTTTAAGTGTTTTTGAGGTCCTTATATACCAGAACACTAAAACGCATGGAAAACAAACTTTGTTTGGTGAAACAGAATAACTTTACCAAAAACAAGTGTTTTGAGTGTTTTTTATCATGTTACCTATAAAAACGCTTAAATACATGCAAAGATCCCCCATATTTGGGAAACGAAAGGACATTACGAGAAATGTGTATTATGAATGTTTTTAAGTACCAAAACGTTAAAACCTACAAATAACACTCTTTATAAAGAAAAAAATAATAAATAAAAAATAGCATAGGTACCAAGATGCCAAAATTCTACCAAAATTAAGGGAAATTATGTGGAAAAACATTATCGAAAAAGTTAATCTTACCTTTTTTTTCGGAGTTATGTTCCAAACCATAAAGTGTATGCAAAGCCACCTATCTGATAAAATTTAACGACTTTACAAGAAACCTGTCTTTTGAGTGTTTTTCTGCATGTTAGGCACCAAAACGATAAATGATATGAAAGTCACTCTATATGGAAATCCAAAACAAAATTACTGAAAACGTGTCTTTTAAAAGATTTACGCAGAAAAACGCTAAAACGGATGCAAACCAACCAATATGAAAAAATAGAATAACATTACCAAAAAAGTATATTTAATGTGTTTTTTAGCTTGTTACAAAAAAAAAAAAAAACGCGAAAATGGATGCAAAACACTCTATATAAGAAAAAAGAGGACATAACGAGAAACGTGTATAATGAGTGTTTTATAGTTACACCAGAATCACAAGGCAAAAAACGCAAACACTCGACTGTATAGAGAAGTTTCTAAGATACCAAAATACTGAAACTCATGAATAACACTCTTAATCAAGAAACAGAACAACCTTACTAAATGCGTGTATTTTGAGTATTTTTTTTTACATTCTTAGTTACCAAAACCCCAAATTATATGCAAAACTCGATTTATGTGGGAAAAAAATGACATTACCAGAAAAATGTCTTTGAGTGTTCTTGAGCGTGTTAGGCAATAAAGCACTAAGAAGCAGGGCAATCACATTACATGGGAATAAAACCAACTTTTACGAAGAACTTGTCTTTTAGTGTTTTTGACACGCATTTAGTAAGGTTGCTCTGTTTCTCAATTAAGAGTGTTTTTCATGAGTTTCAGCATTTTGGTATATAGGAAACTTCTCCATATACACGAGTTTATGCGTTTTTTGCCTTGTGGTTTTTTTAAACTATAAAACATTCATTATACACTTTTCTCGTAATAACCCTTTCTTTCCCAATATAGAGTGCTTTGTATCAATTTTCGCGTTTTTTTTTTTGTAGGAAACAAGCACAAAAACACTCAAAATATACATTTTTGGTAATGTTTTTCTGCTTCTTGATATTGGTTGGTTTGTATCATTTTTAGCGTTTTTCTACGTAAAACACTGAGAAGACACGTTTTCAGTAATTTTCTTTTGGATTCCCACATAGAGTGAGTTTCTTATTATTTATCGTTTTGGTGCCTAATATGCTGAAAAACACTCAAAAGACATATTTCTTGTAAGGTCTTTAATTTCCTCATATGGGAGGCTTTGCACATCTTTTCAGTGTGTTTGAGCGTGTTATGCAATAAAGCCCTAAAAGCCAGGGCAATCACATTACATGGGAATAAAACCAAATTTTACCAAGAACTTACCTTTAAGTGTTTTTGAGCTCGTTTCATACCAAAACGCTAAAACGCATGCAAAATAAATTTTATGGAGAAACAGAATAACATTACCAAATACATGTATTTTGAGTGTTTTTTATCATGTTATGTATAAAAACGCTTAAATACATACAAAGAACCTTATGTTTGGGAAACGAAAGAACATTACGAGAAACGTGTATTATGAGTGATTTTTAAGTTCCTTGAGTACCAAAAAGCTAAAACCCACAAATAACACTCTTTAGAAAAATAAATAAATACAAAAAAATGGGATTTTTTTTTTTTTTTTTTGGTTATTCATCTTCATAGGTACCGAGTTGCTAAAATTCTGCCAAAATTCACGGAATTTATGTGGAAAAAAGAATATTATTATAGAAGTTAATTATAGTTTTTTTTTTTTTTCGGATTGTTTTGTACCAAACCCTAAAGTGCATGCAAAGCCACCTATATAAGGAAGTTAAAAGACTTTACCAGAAACCTGTCTTTTCAGTGTTTTTCAGCATGTTAGGCACCAAAACGATAAATAATATGGAAGTCAGTCAATATGTGAATCCAAAACAAAATTACTGAAAACGTGTGTTTTCAGTGTTTTACGTAGAAAAACGCTAAAGGGGATACAAAGCATCCTATATGAAGAAATAGAATAACTTACCAAAAAGATATATTTTGAATGTTTTTGAGCTTGTTACCTACAAAAAATGCAAAAATGGATGTAAAGCACTCTATATTTGGAAACAAAAGGACATTAGGAGAAACGTGTATAATGAGTGTTTTATAGTTTTAAAAGAATCACAAGGCAATAAACACAAAAACTCGTGTATATAGAGAAATTTCTTAAATACCAAAATAAATAAATGCATGAATAACACTTTTAATAGATAAACAGAACTACCTTACCAAATTGTGTATTTTGAGTGTTTTTCACATTCTTAGTTACGAAAATGCCAAATTACATGCGAAACTATCATCATTTGGGAAAAAAAATGACATTACCAGAAAAGTGTCTTTTGAGTGTTTTTCAGCGTGATATGCAACAAAGCACTAAAAAGCAGAACGATCACATTACATGGAAATAAAACCAACTTTTACGAAGAATTTGCCTTTAAGTTTTTATTAACCCCTTATATACCAAACCGCTAAAACGCATGCAAAATAAACTTTATGGAAAAACATTACCAAAAACATGTATTTTGAGTGTTTTTGATCATGTTATCTATAAAAATGCTTAAATACATGGAAAGAACATTATATTTGGGAAACAAAAGGACATTACGAGAAACGTGTATTATGACTGTTTTTTTTTAAGTTCCTTAAGTACCAAAAAGCTAAAACCTACAAATAACACTCTTTATTTAGAAAATTAAAAAAAATAAAAAATATAATAAATAGGATTTTTTTTTTCTAATTCATATTCATAGGTACCGACATGCAAAAATTCTGGGAAAATTCAGGGCAATTATGTGATAACAGAATATTATCAAAAAGTTAATTTCAGCTTTTTTTTTCGAACTTTTATATACCAAACCCTAAAGTGCATGCAAAGCCTCCTATATGAGGAAATTAAACGACCTTAAAAGAAATCTGTCTTTGAGTGTTTTTCAGATTTTTAGGCACCAAAACGATCAATAAATAAGTAACTCACTTTATATGGGAATCCAAAACAAAACTACTGAAAACGTGTCTTCTCAGTGTTTAACGTAGAAAAACGCTAAAACAGATGCAAACCAACCAATATAAAAAAAATAGAAAAACATTACCAAAAATGTATATTTTGAGTGCTTTTGAGCTTGTTACCTACAAAAAACACGAAAATTGATGCAAAGCACTCTATATTAGGAAATAAAAGGACATTGCAAGAAAAGTGTATAATGAGTGTTTTATAGTTCAAAAGAACCAAAAGGCAAAACACGCAAAAACTTGTGGATATGGAGAAGTTTCCTAGATACCAAAATGCTTAAACTCATGAATAACATTCCTAATTGAGTTAACAAAACCTCAAATTGCATGAGAAACCAGCTTTATGTTAGAAAAAAATGACATTACCAGAAAAATGTCTTTTGAGTGTTTTTGAGCATGATAGCCAATAAAGCACTAAAAAGCAGGGCAATCACATTACATTTGAATAAAACCAATTTTTATCAAGAACTTGCCTTTAAGTGTTTTTGAGCTCCTTATATACTAAACCGGTAAAACGCATGCAAAACAAACTTTATGGAGAAACAGAATGAAATTTATGTTAGAAACAGAATAAAATTTATGTTAGAAAATATGACATTACCAGAAAAATGTCTTTTGGGTGTTTTTGAGCGTGAGAGGCAATAAAGCATTAAATAGCAGGGCAATCATATTACATTGGAATAACACCAATTTATACCCAAAACTTGCCTTTAAGTGTTTTTGAGCTCCTTATATACAAAACCGCTAAAATGCATCGAAAACAAACTTTATGGAGAAACAGAATAACATTACCAAAAACATGTATTTTGGGTGTTATCTATAAAAACGCTTAAATACATAAAAAGAACCTTACGTTTGGGAAACAAAAGGACATTACGAGAAACGTATATTATGAGTGTTTTTAAGTTTGTTAAGTAGCAAAAACCTGAAACCCACTCTTTATTTAGAAAAAAATAAATAAATAAATATAAAAATAAAAAAATAGGATTTTTTTTTTGTTATTCATCTTCATAGGTACCGAAATGCCAAAATTCTGGGAAAATTCAAGACAATTATATGATAAGAGAATATTATCAAAAAAGTTGATTTTAGCTTTTTTTTCGGACTGTTATATACCAAACCCTAAACTGCATGCAAAGCCTTTTATAATATAAATATAAGGAAATTAAACGACCTTGCCAGAAATATGTCTTTTGAGTGTTTTTCAGCATGTTAGGCACCAAAATGATAAATAATAAGGAACTCACTTTATATGGGAATCCAAAACATAATCATTGAAAACGTGTCTTCCCAGTGTTTTACGTAGAAAAACGCTAAAATGGGTGCAAACCAATATCAAGAAATAGAAAAAACATTACCAAAAAGGTATATTTTGAGTGTTTTTGAGCTTGTTATCTACAAAAAAAAAAAACGCTAAAATTGATACAAAGCACTCTATATTGGGATACAAAGGGACATTGCGAGAAAAATGTATAATGTGTGTATTATAGTTCAAAAGAACAACAAGGCAAAAAACGCAAAAACTCGTGTATATGGAGAAGTTTCCTAGATACCAAAATGCTGAAACTCATGAATAACACACTTAATTGAGAAACAGAACAACCTTACCAAATTCGTGTATTTTGAGTGTTTTTAATATTCTTAGTTACCAAAAACACAAATTTCATGCGAAACCAGATTTAAGTGGAAAAACATGACATTTCCAGAAAAATGTCTTTTGAGTGTTTTTGAGCGTGATAGGCAATAAAACACTAAAAAGTAGGGCAATCACTTTTCATTGGAATAAAACCAATTTTTACCAAGAACTTGACTTTAAATGTTTTTGAGCTCCTTATATACCAAACCCCTAAAATGCATGCAAAACAAACTTTATGGAGAAACAGAATAACATTACCAAAAACATGTAATTTGGGTGTTTTTTATCATGTTATCTATAAAAATGCTTAAATACATGGAAAGAACATTATGTTTGGGAAACAAAAGGACATTACGAGAAACGTGTATTATGAGTTTTTTTTTTAAGTTCCTTAAGTACCAAAAAGCTGAAACCCACAAATAACACTCTTTATTTAGAAAAAAAAAATAGGATTTTTTTTTTTTACATTTACATAGGTACCGAGATGCCAAAATTCTGGGAAAATTCAGGAAAATTATATGAACAAAATAATATTATCAAAAAAGTTAATTTTAGCTTTTTTTTCGGACTGTTATGTACCAAACCCTAAAGTGCATGGAAAACCTCCTATATGAGGAAATTAAACGAACTTAACAGATATCTGTCTTTTGAGTGTTTTTCAGCATGTTAGGCACCAAAACGATAAATAATAAGGAACTCACTCTATATGGGAATATAAAACAAAATTACTGAAAATGTATCTTCTTAGTGTTTTACGTAGAAAAACGAAAAAAAAAACTCGTGTATATATATATATATATATATAAAGAAGTCTCTTAGATACCAAAATGCTGAAACTCATGAATAACAATCTTAATTGAGAAACAGAACAACCTAAGCAAATGCCTGTATTTTGAGTGTTTTTCATATTCCTAGTTAGCAATACCCAAAATAGCATGCGAAACTAGCTTTATGAGGGAAAAAAAATGACATTACCAGAAGTGTCTTTTAATTGTTTTTTTAGCGTGTTAGGCAATGAAGTACTAAAAAGCAGGGCAATCACATTACATGGGAATAAAACCAACTTTTACCAAGATTTTCCAATATGTGTTTTGGAGGTCCTTACAAACCAAACCGCTAAAACGCATGGAAAACAAACTTTATGAAGAAACAGAATAACATTACCAAAAACATGTATTTTGAGTGTTTTTGATAATGTTATCTATAAAAACGCTTAAATACATGCAAAGAACCTTATGTTTGGGAAACAAGGACATTACAAGAAACGTGAATTATGAGTGTTTTTAAGTTTCTTGACTACTAAAAAGCTAAAACCCACAAATAACACTCGTTATTTAGAAAAAAATAAAAATAAAAAATAAATAAACAAAAGTATTTTATTTTTTTTTTTTTTTGTTATTCAACTTCATAGGTACCGAGATGCCAAAATTCTGGGAAAAAATAGGGCAATTATATGAGAAGAGAATATTATCAAAAAAAGTTGATATTAGCTTTTTTTCGGACTGTTAGGTACCAAACCCTAAAGTGCATGCAAAGCCTCCCATATGAGGAAATTAAACGACCTTACCAGAAATCTGTGTTTTGAGTGTTTTTCAGCATGTTAGGCACCAAAACGATAAATAATAAGGAACTCACTCTATATGGCAAACCAAAACAAAATTACTGAAAACGTGTCTTCTCATTGTTTTACGTAGAAAAACGCTAAAACGGATGCAAACCAATCAATATCAAGAAGTAGAAAAACATTACCAAAAAAGGTATATTTTGAGTGTTTTTGTTGAGCTTGTTACCTACAAAAAAAACGCGAAAATTGATATAAAGCACTCTATATTGGGAAATAAAGGGACATTGCGAGAAAAGTGTATAATGAATGTTTTATAGTTCAAAAGAACCACAAGGCAAAAAACGCAAAAACTCGTGTATATGGAGAAGTTTCCTATATACCAAAATGCTGAAACTCATGAATAACACTCTTAATTAAGAAACAGAACAACTTTACTAAATGCGTGTATTTTGACTGATTTTCACATTCTTAGTTACCAAAATCCCAAATTGCATGCGAAACCAGCTTTATGTGGGAAAAATATGACATTACCAGAAAAGTGTCTTTTGAGTGTTTTTGAGCGTGATAGGCAATAAAGCACTAAAAAGCAGGGGAATCACTTTACATGGCAATAAAATCAATTTTTACCAAGAACTTGCCTTTAAGTGTTTTTTGCTCCTTATATACCAAAACGCTAAAACGCATGCAAAACACAGTTTATGGAGAAAGAGAATAGCATTACCAAAAACATATATTTTGAGTGTTTTTGATCATGTTACCAATAAAAACGCTTAAATACATGCAAAGAACCCTACTTTTGGGAAATGAAAGGACATTGCGAGAAACGTGTATTACGAATGTTTTTAAGATCATTATTTACCAAAAAGCTAAAACCGACAAATAACACTCTTTATTGAAAAAAAAATAAATAAATAAAAATAAAAATACGATTTTTTTTTCTTTCTTTTTCATCTTCACAGGTACCGAGATGCCAAAATTTGGGCAAAATTCAGGAAATTATGAGTCAATTATCAAAAAAGTTAATTTTAGCTTTTTTTTTTCGTACTGTTATGTACCAAACCCTAATGTGCATGCAAAGCCACCTATATAAGGAAATTAAACGTCTTTGCCAGAAAACTGTCTTATGAGTGTTTTCAGCTTCTTAGGTACAATAACCGTAAATAACATGGAAGTCACTCTATATGGGAATCTAAAACAAAAGTACTGAAAACGTGTCTTTTCGGTGTTTTACGTAGAAAAACGCTAAAACGGATGCAAACCAATCAATAAGAAGAAATAAAATAACATTACCAAAAAGGTACATTTTGAGTGTTTTTGAGCTTGTTACCTACAAAAAACGCGAAATTGGATGCAAAGCACTACCTATTGGGAAACAAAAGGACATTACGAGAAACGTGTATAATGAGTGTTTTATTATTTTTGAGCAAAAGAACTTGTGGTTCACTAGAACCACAAGTCAAAAAACGCAAAAACTAGTGTACATAAAGAAGTTTCTTAGATACCAAAATGCTGAAACTCTTGAATAACAATATTAATTAAGAAACAGAACAATCTTACCAAATGCGTGTTTTTTAAGTGTTTTTCACATTCATAGTTAGCAAAACCCCAAATAGCACGCGAAACTATGTTGGAAAAAAAATGACATTACCAGAAGTGTCTTTTGAGTGTTTTTGAGCGTGTTAGACAATAAATCACAAAAAAACAGGGCAATCACATTACATGGGAATAAAACCAACTTTTTACCAAGAACTTGCCTTGAAGTGTTTTTGACCTCCTTACCAACCAAAACGCTAAAACGCATGCAAAAATTCCTTTATGGAGATGCAGAATAATATTACTAAAAACATGTGTTTTAAGTGTTTTTGATCACGTTACCTACAAAAAACACTTAAATACATGCAAAGAACCCTATGTTTGGGAAACGAAAGGACATTACGAAAAACGTGTTTTAGGACCGTTTTTAAGTTCCTTAAGTACCAAAATGTTAAAACCCACAAATAACACTCTGTATAGAGAAAAAATTAATAAATAAATAAAAATAGCTTTTTTTCTTATATTGATTTTCATAGGTACCAAGACGCCAAAATTCTGCCAAAATTTAGGGAATTTATGTGGAAAAAAGAACATTATCAAAAAAGTTAATTATAGCTCTTTTTCGTATTTTTATGTACCAAACTCTAAAGTGCATGCCACCTATAATAGGAAGTTAAACGACTTTACCAGAAAGCTGTCTTTTCAGTGTTTTTCAGCATGTTAGGCACCAAAACGATAAATAATATGGAAGTCAGTCAATATGTGAATCCAAAACAAAATTACTGAAAACGTGTCTTTTCAGTGTTTTACGTAGAAAAACGCTAAAACGGATGCAATCCAACAAATATGAAGAAATAGAATAACATTACCAAAAAGTGTTTTTGAGCTTTTTACCTACAAAAAACGCGCAAATGGATGTAAAGCACTCTATATTGGGAAGCAAAAGGACATTTAGAGAAACGTGTATAATGATTGTTTTATAGTTTCACAAGAACCACAAGACAAAAAACGCAAAAACTCATGTATATAGAGAAGTTTCTTACATACCAAAATGCTAAAACTCATGAATAACACTTTTAATTGAGAAACAGAACTACCTTACCAAATGTGTGTATTTTGAGTGTTTTTCACATTCTTAGTTACGAAAATCCCAAATTATATGCAAAACTAGCTTTATGTGGGAAAAAAATAACATTATCTGAAAAGTGTCTTTTGAGTGTTTTTGAGCGTGGTATGCAACAAAGCACTAAAAAGCAGAATAATCACATTATATAGGAATAAAACCAATTTGCCTTTAAGTGTTTTTTACTCCTTACATACCAAAATGCTAAAACGCATGCAAAACACCCTTTATGGAGAAACAGAATAATACCAAAAACATGTATTTTGAGTGTTTTTGATCATGTTACCTATAAAAACGCTTAAATACATGCAAAGAACCCTATGTCTGTGAAACGAAAGGACATTACGAAAATCGTATATTATGATTGTTTTTAAGTTCCTTAAGTACCAAAAAACTAAAACCCACAAATAGAGAAAAAAAATAAACAACTAAAAAAATAGAATTTTTTTTTGTTATTGATCTACATAGGTATGAAGATGCCAAAATTCAGGCAAAATTCAGCGAAATTATGTAAAAAAAACATTATAAAAAAAAAATTAGCTTTTTTCCGGAATTATGTACCAAACCCAGAAGTGCATGCAAAGCCACCTAATATGGGGAAATTACACGACTTTACCAGAAATCTGTCTTTTGAGTGTTTTTTTCAGCAAATTCAACAATATTACTGAAAACGTGTCTTTTCAGTGATTTACGTAGAAAAACGCTAAAACGGATGCAAACCAACCAATATGAAAAAATAGAATAATATTACCAGAAAAGTATATTTTGTGTGTTTTTGAGCTTGTTACATAAAAAAAAAACGCAAAAATGGATGCAAAGCACTGTATATTAGGGGAAAAAAAGAACATAACGAGAAACGTGTATACTGAGTATTTTATAGTTTCACCAGAATCACAAGGCAAAAAACGCAAAAAACTCGTATGTGTGGAGAAGTTTCAGAGATACCAAAATGCTGAAACTCATCAATAACTTTCTTAATCAAGAAACAGAGCAACCTTACTAAATGCGTGTATTTTGAGTATTTTTTTACATTCTTAGTTACCAGAACCCCAAATTCCATGCGAAACTAGCTTTATGAGAGCTTTATGATAATACCAGAAAAGTGTCTTTGAGTGTTTTTGAGCGTGTTAGGCAATAAAGCACTAAAAAGCAGGGCAATCACATTACATGGGAATAAAACCGACTTTTTTTTTACGAAGAACTTGCCTTTTAGTGTTTTTGACATGCATTTAGTAAGGTTGTTCTGTTTCTCAATTAACAGTGTTATTCATGAGTTTCAGCATTTTGGTATCTAGGAAACTTCTCCATATACACGAGTTTTTGCGTTTTTTGCTTTGTGTTTTCTCTTAAACTATAGAGCATTCATTATACACTTTTCTCGCAATGTCCCTTTGTTTCCAAATATAGAGTGCTTTGTATTAATTTTTTGCGTTTTATTTTTTGTAGGTAACAAGCTCAAAAACACTCAAAATATACATTTTTGGTAATGTTTTTCTGCTTCTTGATATTCGTTGGTTTGCATCGGTTTTAGCGTTTTTCTACGTAAAACACTGAGAAGACACATTAGTAGTTTTCTTTTGGATTCCCACATAGAGTGAGTTCCTTATTATTTATCATTTTGGTGCCTAACAAACTGAAAAACACTTAAAAGACAGATTTCTGGTAAGGTCTTTAATTTCCTCATATGGGAGGCTTTGTATGTCTTTTCAGTGTTTTTTGAGCGTGTTACGCAATAAAGCACTAAAAGCCAGGGCAATCACATTACATGGGAATAAAACCAAATTTTACCAAGAACTTGCCTTTAAGTGTTTTTGAGCTCTTTACATATTGAAACGCTAAAATGCATGCAAAACACCCTTTACAGAAAAACATTACCAAAAACATATATTTTGAGTTTTTTTGATCATGTTATTTATAGAAACGCTTAAATACATGCAAAGAACCTTATATTTGGGAAATGAAAGGACATTACGAGAAACGTGTATTATGAGTGTTTTTTTTTAAGTTCCTTCAGTAACAAAAAGCTAAAACCCACAAATAACACTTTTTAGAAAAAAAATAATAAATAAAAAAAATAAAAAATGGGAATTTTTTTTTCATCTTCATAGGTACTGAATTGCCAAAATTCTGCCAAAATTCAGAGAATTTATGAGGAAAAAAGAACATTATCTTGAAAGTTAATTATAGCTTCTTTTTTTTCGGATTGTTATGTACCAAAACCTAGAGTGCATGCAAAGCCACCTATTTAGGAAAGTTAAACGACTTTACCAGAAACCTGTCTTCTCAGTGTTTTTCAGCATGTTAGGCACCAATACGATAAATAAATTGGAAGTCAGTCAATATGTGAATCCAAAAGAAAATTACTGAAAACGTGTCTTTTCAGTGTTTTACGTAGAAAAACGCTAAAGCAGATACAAACCATCCTATATTAAGAAATAGAATAACATTACCAAAAAGATATATTTTGAGTGTTCTTGAGCTTGTTTACTAAAAAAAAATGCAAAAATGGATGTAATGCACTCTATATTAGGAAACAAAAGGACATTATGAGAAACGTGCATAATGAGTGTTTTATAGTTTTAAAAGAACCACAAGGCAATAAACGCAAAAACTCGTGTATATAAAGAAATTTTTACATACCAAAATGAGGAAATGCATGAATAACACTTTTAATCCATAAACAGAACTACCTTACCAAATTGTGTATTTTGAGTGTTTTTCACATTCTTAGTTACGAAAATGCCAAATTACATGCGAAACTAGCTTCATGTGGGAAAAAAATGACATTACCAGAAAAGTGTCTTTTGAGTGTTTTTGAGCGTGATATGCAACAAATCACTAAAAAGCAGAACAATCACATTACATGGGAATAAAACCAACTTTTACGAAGAATTTGCCTTTAAGTGTTTTTAACCCCTTATATAAGAAACCGCTAAAACGCATGCAAAACAAACTTCATGGAGAAACAGAATAACATTACCAATAACATGTATTTTGAGTGTTTTTGATCATGTTATCTATAAAAACGCTTAAGTACATGCAAAGAACATTATGTTTGGGAAACAAAAGGACATTACGAGAAACGTGTATTATGAGTGTTTTTATAAGTTCCTTAAGTACCAAAAAGCTAAAACCCACAAATAACACTCTTTATTTAGAAAATAAAAAATAACAAAATAAAATAGGATTTTTTTTTTTTGGTTATTCCTTTTCATAGGTACCAAGATGCCAAAATTCTGGGAAAATTCAGGGTAATTATGTGATAAAAGAATATTATCAAAAAAGTTAATTTCAGCTTTTTTTGTTCGGACTTATATACCAAACACTAAAGTGCATAAAAAGCCTCTAATATGAGAAAATTAAACGACCTTACCAGAAATCTGTGTTTTGTGTGTTTTTTAGCATGTTATGCACCGAAACGATAAATAATAAGGAACTCACTCTATATGGGAATCCAAAACAATGTTACTGAAAACGTGTCTTCTCGGTGTTTTACGTAGAAAAACGTTAAAACGGATGCAAACCAACCAATATCAAGAAATAGAAAAACGTTACCAAAAAGGTATATTTTGAGTGTTTTTGAGCTTTATACCTAGAAAAACGCGAAAATTGATGCAAAGCACTCTATATTGGGAAACAAAAGGACATTGCAAGAAAAGTGTATAATGAGTGTTTTATAGTTCAAAAGAACCACAAAGCAAACAACGCAAAAACTCGTGTATATGGAGAGATTTTCTAGATACCAAAATGCTGAAACTGATGAATAACACTCTTAATTGAAAAAAAACAGAACAACCTTACTAAATGCGTGGATTTTGAGTGCTTTTCACATTCTTAGTTACCAAAAACCCCAAATTACATGCGAAAATAGCTATGTGGGGAAAAAAAAAAGAATTTACCAGAAAAGTGTCTTTTGAGTGTTTTTCAGCGTGATAGGTAATAAACCACTCAAAAGCAGGGCAATCACATTACATTGGAATAAAACCATTTTTTACCAAGAACTTGCCATAAGTGTTTTTGAGCTCCTTATATACAAAACTGCTAAAACGTATGCAAAAGACACTTTATGGAAAAACAGAATATCATTACCAAAACCGTGTATTTTGAGTGTTTTTGATCATGTTATCTATAAAAAGGCTTAAATACATGCAAAAAACCTTTTGTTTGGGAAACGAAAGGACATTACGAGAAACGTGTATTATGAGTGTTTTTAACTTCCTTAAGTACCAAAAAGGTAATTCCCACAAATAACACTTTTCTTTGAGAAAAAAATAATAAATAAATAAAAAATTATTATTATTTTTTTTATCTTCATAGGTACCGAGATGCCAAAATTCTGGTAAAAATTCAGGGCAATTATATGATAAAAGAATATTATCAAAAAAGTTAATTTTAGCTTTTTTTTCGGACTGTTATGTACCAAACCTGACCAAAACGCTAAAACGCATGTAGAACACCCTTTATTTAGAAACAGAATAACATTACCAAAAAATATGTATTTTGAGTGTTTTTTGATCATGTTACCTATAAAAACGGTTAAATACATGTAAAGAACCCTATGTTTGTATAAGAAAAGGACATTACGAAAATCGTGTATTATGAGTGTTTTTAAGTTCCTTAAGTACCAAAAAGCTAAAACTCATAAATAACACTTTATACAGAGAAAAAAAAAATTGTTATTCATCTTCATAGGTACCGAGTTACCTAAATTCTGGAAAAATGCAGGAAATTTTTGTAAAAAAAATTATTATGAAAAAAATAATCGCTTTTTTCCGGAGTTATGTACCAAACCCTGAAGTGCATGCAAAGCCACCTATATGGAGAAATTACTCGACTTTACCAGAAACCTGTCTTTTTTTCAGCAATTTCAACAATATTACTGAAAACGTGTCTTTTCAGTGATTTACGTAGAAAAACGCTAAAACGGATGCAAACCAACCAATATGAAGAAATAGAATAACATTACCAAAAATATATATTTTGATGTGTTTTTGAGCTTCTTACCTACAAAAAAATGCGAAAATGGATGAAACGCACTCTATATTAGGAAAGAAAAGGACATTCATTACAAGAAACGTGTACAATGAGTGTTTTATAGTTTCACAAGGACCACAAGGCAAAAAACTCAAAAACTCGTGTACATAAAGAAGTTTCTTACATACCAAAATGCTGAAACTCATGAATAACACTTTTAATTGAGAAACAGAACTACCTTACCAAATGTGTGTATTAGAGAAGTTTCTTACATACCAAAATGCTGAGGCTCATGAATATCACTTTTAATTAAGAAACAGAACAACCTTACTAAATGCCTTTATTTTGAGTGTTTTTCACATTCTTAGTTACCAAACCCTAAATTCCATGCGAAACTAGCTTTATGTGGGAAAAAAAATAATATTACCAGGAAATGTCTTTCGAGTGTTTTTGAGAGTGTTAGGCAATAAACCATTAAAAAGCAGGGCCATCACATTACATGGAAATAAAACCAACATTTACCAAGAACTTGCCTTTAGGTGTTTTTGAGCTCATTACATACCAAAACGCTAAAATGCATGCAAAACACTTTTTATGGACAAACAGAATAACATTACCAAAAACATGTATTTTGAGTGTTTTTGATCATGTTATCTATAAATACGCTTAAATACATGGAGAGAACCTTATGTTTGGGAAACGAAAGGACATTACGAGAAATATGTATTATGAGTGTTTTTAAGTTCCTTAAGTACCAAAAAGCTAAAACCCACAAATAACACTCTTTATTTAGAAAACTAAATAAATAAAAAATGAAAAAAATAGGATTTATTTATTTTTTTGTTAATCATCTTCATAAGTACCGAGATGCCAAAATTCTGGGAAAATTCCGGGCTATTATATGATAAAAGAAAATTATGAAAAAAGTTAATTTTAGCTTTTTTTTTCGGACTGTTATATACCAAACTCTAAAGTGCATGCAAAGCCTCCTATATAAGGAAATTAAACGACCTTAAAAGAAATCTGTCTTTTGAGTGTTTTTTCAGAATGTTAGGCACCAAAAGATAAATAAATACGGAACTCACTTTATATGGGAATCCGAATCAAAATTACTGAAAACGTGTCTTCCCAGTGTTTTACGTAGAAAAACGCTAAAATGGATGCAAACCAACCAATATTAAGAAATAGAAAAAAAATATTACAAAAAAGGTATATTGTGAGTGTTTTTTGAGCTTGTTACCTACAAAAAAAATGCTAAAATTGATACAAAGCACTCTATATTGGGAAACAGAGGGACATTGCGAGAAAGGTGTATAATGAGTGTATTATAGTTCAAAAGAACAACAAGGCAAAAAACGCAAAAATACGTGTATATGGACAAGTTTCCTAGATACCAAAATGCTGAAACTCATTAATAACACTCTTAATTGAGAAACAGAACAACCTTACCAAATTCGTGTATTTTGAGTGTTTTTCATATTCTTAGTTACCAAAAACGCAAATTTCATGCGAAATTAGATTTATATGGGAAAACATGACATTTCTAGAAAAATGTCTTTTGAGTGTTTTTGAGCGTGATAGGCAATAAAGCACTAAAAAGCAGAGCAATTACTTTTCATTGGAATAAAACTAATTTTTACCAATAACTTGCCATTAAATGTTTTTGAGCTCCTTATACACCAAACCGCTAAAACGCATGCAAAACAAACTTTATGAAGAAACAGAACAACATTACCAAAAACATGTAATTTAGGTGTTTTTTATCATGTTATGTATAAAAACGCTTAAATACATGCAAAGAACATTATGTTTGGGAAACAAAAGGACATTACGAGAAACGTGTATTATAAGTGTTTTTTTTAAGTTCCTTAAGTACCAAAAAGCTAAAACCCACAAAAAGCACTCTTTATTTAGAAAAAAATAATACGAATTTTTTATTTTCATCTTCATAGGTACCGAGATGCCAAAATTCTGGGGAAATTCAGGAAAATTTTATGAACAAAAGAATATTATCAAAAAAGTTAATTTTAGCTTTTTTTCGGACTGTTATGTACCAAACCCTAAAGTGTATGCAAAGCCTTCTATATAAGGAAATTAAACGACCTTACCAGAAATCTGTCTTTTGAGTGTTTTTCAGCAAGTTAGGCACCAAAACGATAAATAATAAGGAACTCACTC
Source organism: Scylla paramamosain (assembly GCF_035594125.1). Classification (NCBI taxonomy): domain Eukaryota; kingdom Metazoa; phylum Arthropoda; class Malacostraca; order Decapoda; family Portunidae; genus Scylla; species Scylla paramamosain. The sequence goes on from NC_087188.1 coordinate 3,825,673, forward strand.
TATATGGGAATCCAAAACAAAATTACTGAAAATGTATCTTCTCAGTGTTTTACGTAGAAAAACGCGAAAATGCATGCAATCCACTCTATATTTGGAAAGAAAAGGAGATTACGAGAAACGTGTGTAATGAGTATTTTATAGTTTCACAAGAACCACAAGGCAAAAAACGCAAAAACTCGTGTATGTGGAAAAGTTTCTTAGATACCAAAATGCTGAACCTCATGAATAACACTCTGAATTCAGAAACAGAACAACCTTACCAAATGGGTGTATTTTGAGTGTTTTTCACATTCTTACTTACCAGAACCCGAAAATGCATGCAAAACTAGCTTTATGTGGGAAAGAAATTATATTACGAGAAAAGTGTCTTTTGAGTGTTTTTGAGCGTGTTAGGCAATAAAGCACTAAAAAGGAGGGCAATCATATTACATGGGAATAAAACCAACTTTTACCGAGAACTTGCCTTTAAGTGTTTTTGAGCTCCTTATATACCAAATCGCTAAAACGCATGCAAAACACCCTTTATGGAGAAACAGATTAACATTACCAAAAACATGTATTTTGAATGTTTTTGATCATGTTATCTCTAAAAACGCTTAAATACATGCAAAGAACCCTATGTCTGGGAAACGAATGGACATTACGGGAAACGTGTATTATGAGTGTTTTTAAGTTCCATAAGTACCAAAAAGCTAAAACCTCTTTATAAAGAAAAAAAAATAGGATTTTTTTTGGGGGGGTATTCTTCATAGGTACCGAGATGCCAAAATTCTGGCAAAATTCATTGAAATGATGTGAAAAAAGGACATTATACAAAAAAGTTAATTTTAGCTTTTTTTTTCGGACTGTTTTGTACCAAACCTTAAAGTGCATGCAAAGCCAACTATATGAGGAAATTAAACGACTTTACCAGAAACCTGTGTTTTGAGTGTTGTTCAGCATGTTAGTCACCAAAACAATAAATAATAAGGAAGTCATTCTATATGAAAATCCAAAACAAAATTACTGAAAACACGTCTTTTCCGTGTTTTACGTAGAAAAAACACTAAAACGGATGCAAACCAACCAATATGTAGAAATAGAAAAAGATTACCAAAAATTATATTTTGAATGTTTTTGAGCTTTTTACTTACAAAAAACGCGAAAATGGATGCCTTTTAGCGGTTTGTACTTGGAATGTATTTTGACGTTTTTCACGTAACAGCCTCAAAAACAATAAAAAAAATTGGTGCAACACCCTACTCGTATTCCTGACCGTCTTGGAGATACGCACAACATTCTTGACCTTTTCCTGACCTCTAATCCTTCTGCTTATGCTGTCACCCTTTCTTCTCCGTTGGGCTCTTCCGATCACAATCTCATATCTTTATCTTGTCCTATCACTCCAATCCCTCCTTAGGATCCCCCTAAGCGAAGGTACCTCTGGCGTTTTGCCTCTGCTAGTTGGGGGGACCTGAGGAGGTATTTTGCTGATTTTCCTTGGAATGACTACTGCTTCCGTGTAAGAGACCCGTCTTTGTGTGCTGAGCGCATAACAGAGGTGATAGTGTCTGGCATGGAGGCGTACATTCCTCACTCTTTTTCTCGTCCTTAACCTTCTAAACCTTGGTTTAACACAGCTTCTTCTTGTGCTTCTTCCATCACCAGAATCTCATGCACTTTATATTTCTGCCCGGAACCATGCCAAGTCTGTTCTCCAACTAGCCAAAAACTCCTTAATTAAGGGAAAATGTCAAAACCATAAAAGATCTAACTCCCCTGTAGATTTCTGGCATCAAGCCAAAAATATCTCCAATAACTTTGCTTCTTCTTCTTTCCCTCCTGTATTTCAACCAGATGGCACCACTGCTATCACATCTATTTCTAAAGCTGAACTCTTCGCTCAAACCTTTGCTAAAAACTCTACCTTGGACGATTCTGGGCTTGTTCCTCCCCCTCCTCCACCCTCTGACTACTTATTAAAATTCTTCGCAATGATGTTTTCCATGCTCTCGCTGGCCTAAACCCTCGGAGCTTTTGATAGAGTCTGGCACAAGGCTTTGATTTCCAAACTACCCTCCTACGGTTTCTATCCTTTTCTCTGTAACTTCATCTCAAGTTTCCTTTTTGACCGTTATATTGCTGCTGTGGTAGACGGTCACTGTTCTTCTCCTAAATCTATTAACAGTGGTGTTCCTCAGGGTTCTGTCCTGTCACCCACTCTCTTCTTATTATTCTTTAATGAACTTCTAAACCAAACTTCTTGTCCTATCCACTCCTACACTGATGATACCACCCTACACTTTTCCACATCTTTTCATAGACGTCCAACCCTTCAGGAGGTAAACATATCACGTAGGGAAGCCACTGAACGTTTGACTTCTGATCTTTCTAAAATTTCTGATTGGGGCAGAGCAAACTTGGTATTGTTCAATGCCTCAAAAACTCAATTCCTCCATCTATCAACTCGACACAACCTTCCAGACAACTATTCCCTCTTCTTCAATGACACTCAACTGTCCCCCTCTTCTACACTGAACATCCTTGGTCTGTCCTTAACTTAAAAACTGAACTGGAAAATTCGAATCTCATCTCTAGTTAAAAGAGCTTCTATGACGTTAGGCGTTCTGAGACGTCTCCGCCTGTTTTTCTCACCTCCTTCAGCTGCTAACTCTGTACAAGGGCCTTATCCGTTCATGTATGGAGTATGCTTCACATGTCTGGGGGGGTTCCACTCATACTGCTCTTCTAGACAGGGTGGAATCAAAAGCTTTTCGTCTCATCATCTCCTCTCCTATAACTGACTGTCTTCAGCCTCTCTCTCACCGCCGCAATGTTGCATATCTAGATGTCTTCTACCGCTATTTTCATGTTAACTGCTCTTCTGATCTTGCTAACTGCATGACTCCCCTCCTTCCGCGGCCTCGCTGCACAAGACTTTCTTCTTTCTCTCACCCCTATTCTGTCCACCTCTCTAACGCAAGAGTTAACCAGTATTCTCAATCATTCATCCTTTTCTCTGGTAAACTCTGGAACTCCCTGCCTGCTTCGGTATTTCCACCTTACTATAACTTGAATTCCTTCAAGAGGGAGGTTTCAAGAAACTTATTCATCAATATTTGACCACTGCTTTAACCCTTTTATGGGACTGGCATTTCAGTGGGCATTTTTTATTATTAGATTTTTGTTGCCCTTGGCCAGTGTCCTTCCTACATAAAAATAAAAAAAACTTTTTACAATAAAATCCTGCATAGGTTTTTACACCAAAATCTTGCACAGGTTTTACACCAAAACCATGCCCAGGATTTTACAACAAAACCCTGCACATGTTTTTACACTAAAATTCTGCACAGGTTCTTACACGAAAACCTTTTGGAGCATTTTTTAGTGCTGATCAGATGAACACCAAATACCTGCACAGGATTTTTACACCAAAACCCTGCACAGCTTTTTTACACAAAAACACTGCTTAGCTTTTTCCTCCTAAACCCTGCACAGGTTTTCACACCAAAAACCTGCACAGCTTTTTACATCAAAATCCTGCACAGCTTTTTACATCAAAACACTGTAGAACTTTTTACACCAAAACCCTACACAGCTTTTTACACCAAAACCCTGCACAGATTTATAAACCAAAACCCTGCAAAGGTTTTTACACCAAAACCCTGCACAGGTTTTTACACCAAAACCCTGCACAGCTCTTTTACATAAAAACCCTGCACAGGTTCTTACTATAAAACCATGCACAGCAAAGCCTTGCAGAGGTTTTTACATCAAAACCCTGCACAGATTTTTTTTACACCAAAAACCTACACAGCTTTTTACACCAAAACCCTGCACAGGTTTTTACACCAAAACCCTGAGCAGCTTTTTTAGTGTTCACCATATGAACACCAAAGACCTGCACAAGTTTTTACACGAAAACACTTTGCAGCTTTTTTAGTGTTGATCAGATGAACATAAAAACCCTGCACAGGTTTTTACACCAAAACCTTAAACAGGTTCTTACACCAAAACCATGCGCAGCTTTTTCAGTGTTTCTGAGGTGAACACATTCTTCACAGCTTTTTACACCAAAACCCTGCGCAGCTTCTTACACCAAAACGATGCACATGTTTTTACATCAAAACCTGGCGCAGCATTTTTAGTATTGATCAGATGAACACCAAAAATTTGCACAACTTTTTACACCAAAATACTGCGCAGCTTTTTTAGTGTTGATCAGAAGAACCTCAAAACCCTGAAAAGGTTTTTACACCAAAACCCTACACAGTTTTTTACACAAAAACCCTGCACAGCTTTTTACACCAAATCCTACACAGCTTTTTTTAGTATTGATCAAATGAACACCAAATCCCAGCGCAGCTATCAGATGAACACCAAAACATGCACATATTTTTACACCAAAATCCTGCACAGGATTTTACACCAAAACCCTGCATAGGTTCTTATACCAAAACCCTGCAGAGGTTTTTACTCTAAAACCATGCAGAGGTTTTTACACTAAAACAATGCACAGCTTTTTACATGAAAACTCTTCACAGATTTTTACACCAAATACCTGCAAAGCTCTTTACACCAAAACCTTGCACAGGTTTTTACACCAAAACCAAAAAAAAAAAACAGGTTTTTACACCAATACCCTGCGCACCTTTTTACATCAAAACCCTGCGCAACATTTTACACCAAAACCCTGCGCTGGATTTTTGCCGCAAAACCGTAAACAGCATTTTACATTAAAACCTTGCACAGCTTTTTACACCAAACCCTGCACAGCTTTTTGCACCAAAACCCTGCGCAATATTTTTTAGTGTTGATCACAGGAACACCAAAAACATACACAGCTTTTTAAACCAAAACCCTGCGCAACTTTTTTAGTGTTGATCAGATGAATACCAAAAACCTGCACAGCTTTTTACACCAAAAACCTGAGCAGCTTTTTTAGTGTTGATCAGATGAACATCAAAACCCTGCATAGATTTTTACACCAAAACTCTGCACAGGTTTTACACCAAAACCCTGGGCACATTTTTGCACAAAAACACTGCGCAGCTCTTTTTAGTAATGATCAGATGAACACAAGAAATTCTGTGCAGCTTTTTTAGTGTTGATCAAATGAACAACAAAAAAACCTGCAAAGCTTTTTACACTAAAACCTTGCACAGGTTTTTACACCAAAAACCCTGCATAGCTTTTGACGCCAAAACCTTGCGCATCTTTTTACATCAAAACCCTGCACAGCTTTTTTTAGTGTTGATGAAATGAACACCAAAACCCTGCGCAGCTTTTTACATCAAAACCCTGCACAGCTTTTTACTCCAAAACCCTGCACAGCTTTTTACACAAAAAACCCTGCACTGCTTTTTACATCAAAGTCCTGCAGAGGTTTTTACACCATAAACCTGCACAACTTTTTACACCAAAACCCTGCACAGCTTTTTACTCCAAAAACCCTGCACAAATTTTTACACCAAAACCCTGAACAGCTTTTTACATTAAAACCTAGCACAGGTTTTTACACCAAAAACTTGCACATGTTTTTACACCAAAACCCTGCATAGAATTTTACACCAAAACCCTGCACAGGTTTTTATACCAAAACACTGCACATCTTTTTACACGAAAACCCTGCAGAGGTTTTTACACCAAAACCCTGCACAGCTTTTTACACTAAAACCTTGAACAGGTTTTTACACCAAAACCCTGCACAGCATTTAATATCAAAACACTACACAGCTTTTTGTAAAAAAAAAAAAAAAAAAAAAAAAAAAAAACCAGCTTTTTCACCAAAATCCTGCTTATCTTTTTGCACCAATACCCTGCGCAGCTTCTTACACCAAAACCCTGCACAGCTTTTTACACCAAAACCCTGCACAGCTTTTTACACCAAAACCATGCACAGCTTTTTACACCATGAATGAATAAAAAAATATAAAAATTCCTATTTTTCTATTTATTTATTTATTTTTTTCTAAATAAAGAGTGTTACTTGTGGGTTTTAGCTTTTTGGTTCTTAAGGAACTTAAAAACACTCATAATACACGTTTCTCGTAATATCCTTTCCTTTCCCAAACATAAGGTTCTTTGCATGTATTTAAGCGTTTTTATAGATAACATGATTAAAAACCACTCAAAATACCTGTTGTTGGTAATGTTATTATGTTTCTATATAAAGTGTGTTTTGTATGCGTTTTAGCGCATATAAGGAGCTGAAAAACACTTAAAGGTAAGTTCTTGGTAAACGTTGGTTTTATTCCATGTAATGTGATTGCCCTGTTTTTTTAGTGCTTTATTGCCTAACACTCTAAAAAACAGTCAAAAGACACTTTTCTGGTAATGTCATTTTTTTCCCACATAAAGCTATATTCGCATGGAATTTCGTTTTTTTTAACTAAGAATGTGAAAAAACGCTCAAAATATACGCATTTAGTAAGGTTGTTCTGTTTTTTAATTAAGAGTGTTATGAATTTCAGCATTTTGGTATCTAAGAAACTTCTCCATATATACGAGTTTTTGTGTTTTTTGCCTTGTGGATCTTGTGAAACTATAAAACACTCATTATACACGTTTTTTCGTAATGTCCTTTTGTTTCCCAATATAGAGTGCTTTGCATGGATTTTCGCGTTTTTTGTAGGTAACAAGTTCAAAAACACTCAAAATATACCTTTTTGGTGATGTTTTTCTATTTCTTCGTATTGGTTGGTTTGCATCCGTTTTAGCGTTTTTTCTACGTAAAACACTGAGAAGACATGTTTTCAGTAATTTTGATATAAAAAGCTGCGCAAGCTTTTCATGTAAAAACCTGTGCAGGATTTTGATGTTCCTCTGATTAACACTAAAAAAGCTGCGCAGGGTTTTAGTGTAAAAACCTGTGCATGTGTTTGATGTTCGCCTGGTTAACACTAAAAAAGCTACGCAGGGTTTTGGTGTAGAAACCTGTGCAGGTTTTTGGTGTTCATCGGATCAACACTAAAATAATTGTGCAGGGTTTTTGTGTAAAAAGTTGCGCAAGGTTTTGGTGTAAGAAGCTGTGTAGGGTTTTGATGTACGAGTATAAAGCTGCGTAGCGTTTTGGGGGAAAAACTGAGCAGGTTTTGGTGCAAAAAGCTATGCAGGGTTTTAGTGTAAAAAGCTGTGCAGGATTTTAGTGTAAAATGCTGTGCAGGGTTTTGGTGTAAGAAACTGTGCAGTGTTTTGGTGCAAAAAGTTGCGCAGGATTTTTGTGTAAAAAGCTGTGCAGGGTTTGATGTAAATAGCTAGGCTCAGTTTTTGTTTAAAAACCTCTGCAGGGTTTTGGTGTAAAAAGCTGTGTTGTTTTTTGGTAAAAAAAAAAAGCTCTGCAGGGTTTTGCTGTAAAAACCTCTGCATTGTTTTGGTGTAAAAAGCTGTGAATGGATTTGGTGTAAAAAACTGGGCAGGGATTTCGCGTAAAAATCTGTGCAGAGTTTTGGTGTAAAACCTGTGCAAGTTTTTTTTTTTTAAATCTGTGCAGGGTTTTGATAAAAAAAAAAAAAACTTGTGCAGGGCTTTGGTGTAAAAACCTGTCCAGGTTTTAAGTGTAAAAACCTGTGCACGGTTTTGGTGTAAAAAACTGTCAAGCGTTTTGGTGCAAAAACTGTGCAGGGTTTTAGTTTAAAAACATGTGCACGGTTTTGGTGTAAAAAGCTGTCTAGGGTTTCCATGTAATAAGCTTTGCAGGGTTTTGGTGTAAAAGGCTGTGTAGGGTTTTGGTGTAAAAAGCTGTGCATGGTTTTGGTGTAAAAAGCTGTGCAGGGTTTTGGTGTAAAAAGCTGTGCAGGGTTTTGGTGTAAGAAGCTGCGCAGGGTATTGGTGCAAAAAGATAAGCAGGATTTTGGTGAAAAAGCTGGTTTATTTTATTTATTTTTTTTTTTTTTACAAAAAGCTGTGTAGTGTTTTGATATTAAATGCTGTGCAGGGTTTTGGTGTAAAAACCTGTTCAAGGTTTTAGTGTAAAAAGCTGTGCAGGGTTTTGGTGTAAAAACCTCTGCAGGGTTTTCGTGTAAAAAGATGTGCAGTGTTTTGGTATAAAAACCTGTGCAGGGTTTTGGTGTAAAATTCTATGCAGGGTTTTGGTGTAAAAACATGTGCAAGTTTTTGGTGTAAAAACCTGTGCAAGGTTTTAATGTAAAAAGCTGTTCAGGGTTTTGGTGTAAAAATTTGTGCAGGGTTTTTGGAGTAAAAAGCTGTGCAGGGTTTTGGTGTAAAAAGTTGTGCAGGTTTATGGTGTAAAAACCTCTGCAGGACTTTGATGTAAAAAGCAGTGCAGGGTTTTTTGTGTAAAAAGCTGTGCAGGGTTTTGGAGTAAAAAGCTGTGCAGGGTTTTGATGTAAAAAGCTGCGCAGGGTTTTGGTGTTCATTTCATCAACACTAAAAAAAGCTGTGCAGGGTTTTGATGTAAAAAGATGCGCAAGGTTTTGGCGTCAAAAGCTATGCAGGGTTTTTGGTGTAAAAACCTGTGCAAGGTTTTAGTGTAAAAAGCTTTGCAGGTTTTTTTGTTGTTCATTTGATCAACACTAAAAAAGCTGCACAGAATTTCTTGTGTTCATCTGATCATTACTAAAAAGAGCTGCGCAGTGTTTTTGTGCAAAAATGTGCCCAGGGTTTTGGTGTAAAACCTGTGCAGAGTTTTGGTGTAAAAATCTATGCAGGGTTTTGATGTTCATCTGATCAACACTAAAAAAGCTGCTCAGGTTTTTGGTGTAAAAAGCTGTGCAGGTTTTTGGTATTCATCTGATCAACACTAAAAAAGTTGCGCAGGGTTTTGGTTTAAAAAGCTGTGTATGTTTTTGGTGTTCCTGTGATCAACACTAAAAAATATTGCGCAGGGTTTTGGTGCAAAAAGCTGTGCAGGGTTTGGTGTAAAAAGCTGTGCAAGGTTTTAATGTAAAATGCTGTTTACGGTTTTGCGGCAAAAATCCAGCGCAGGGTTTTGGTGTAAAATGTTGCGCAGGGTTTTGATGTAAAAAGGTGCGCAGGGTATTGGTGTAAAAACCTGTTTTTTTTTTTTGGTTTTGGTGTAAAAACCTGTGCAAGGTTTTGGTGTAAAGAGCTTTGCAGGTATTTGGTGTAAAAATCTGTGAAGAGTTTTCATGTAAAAAGCTGTGCATTGTTTTAGTGTAAAAACCTCTGCATGGTTTTAGAGTAAAAACCTCTGCAGGGTTTTGGTATAAGAACCTATGCAGGGTTTTGGTGTAAAATCCTGTGCAGGATTTTGGTGTAAAAATATGTGCATGTTTTGGTGTTCATCTGATAGCTGCGCTGGGATTTGGTGTTCATTTGATCAATACTAAAAAAAGCTGTGTAGGATTTGGTGTAAAAAGCTGTGCAGGGTTTTTGTGTAAAAAACTGTGTAGGGTTTTGGTGTAAAAACCTTTTCAGGGTTTTGAGGTTCTTCTGATCAACACTAAAAAAGCTGCGCAGTATTTTGGTGTAAAAAGTTGTGCAAATTTTTGGTGTTCATCTGATCAATACTAAAAATGCTGCGCCAGGTTTTGATGTAAAAACATGTGCATCGTTTTGGTGTAAGAAGCTGCGCAGGGTTTTGGTGTAAAAAGCTGTGAAGAATGTGTTCACCTCAGAAACACTGAAAAAGCTGCGCATGGTTTTGGTGTAAGAACCTGTTTAAGGTTTTGGTGTAAAAACCTGTGCAGGGTTTTTATGTTCATCTGATCAACACTAAAAAAGCTGCAAAGTGTTTTCGTGTAAAAACTTGTGCAGGTCTTTGGTGTTCATATGGTGAACACTAAAAAAGCTGCTCAGGGTTTTGGTGTAAAAACCTGTGCAGGGTTTTGGTGTAAAAAGCTGTGTAGGTTTTTGGTGTAAAAAAAATCTGTGCAGGGTTTTGATGTAAAAACCTCTGCAAGGCTTTGCTGTGCATGGTTTTATAGTAAGAACCTGTGCAGGGTTTTTATGTAAAAGAGCTGTGCAGGGTTTTGGTGTAAAAACCTGTGCAGGGTTTTGGTGTAAAAACCTTTGCAGGGTTTTGGTTTATAAATCTGTGCAGGGTTTTGGTGTAAAAAGCTGTGTAGGGTTTTGGTGTAAAAAGTTCTACAGTGTTTTGATGTAAAAAGCTGTGCAGGATTTTGATGTAAAAAGCTGTGCAGGTTTTTGGTGTGAAAACCTGTGCAGGGTTTAGGAGGAAAAAGCTAAGCAGTGTTTTTGTGTAAAAAAGCTGTGCAGGGTTTTGGTGTAAAAATCCTGTGCAGGTATTTGGTGTTCATCTGATCAGCACTAAAAAATGCTCCAAAAGGTTTTCGTGTAAGAACCTGTGCAGAATTTTAGTGTAAAAACATGTGCAGGGTTTTGTTGTAAAATCCTGGGCATGGTTTTGGTGTAAAACCTGTGCAAGATTTTGGTGTAAAAACCTATGCAGGATTTTATTGTAAAAAGTTTTTTTTATTTTTATGTAGGAAGGACACTGGCCAAGGGCAACAAAAATCTAATAATAAAAAATGCCCACTGAAATGCCAGTCCCATAAAAGGGTTAAAGCAGTGGTCAAATATTGATGAATAAGTTTCTTGAAACCTCCCTCTTGAAGGAATTCAAGTTATAGTAAGGTGGAAATACCGAAGCAGGCAGGGAGTTCCAGAGTTTACCAGAGAAAAGGATGAATGATTGAGAATACTGGTTAACTCTTGCGTTAGAGAGGTGGACAGAATAGGGGTGAGAGAAAGAAGAAAGTCTTGTGCAGCGAGGCCGCGGAAGGAGGGGAGTCATGCAGTTAGCAAGATCAGAAGAGCAGTTAACATGAAAATAGCGGTAGAAGACATCTAGATATGCAACATTGCGGCGGTGAGAGAGAGGCTGAAGACAGTCAGTTATAGGAGAGGAGATGATGAGACGAAAAGCTTTTGATTCCACCCTGTCTAGAAGAGCAGTATGAGTGGAACCCCCCCCAGACATGTGAAGCATACTCCATACATGAACGGATAAGGCCCTTGTACAGAGTTAGCAGCTGAAGGAGGTGAGAAAAACAGGCGGAGACGTCTCAGAACGCCTAACGTCATAGAAGCTCTTTTAACTAGAGATGAGATTCGAATTTTCCAGTTCAGTTTTTAAGTTAAGGACAGACCAAGGATGTTCAGTGTAGAAGAGGGGGACAGTTGAGTGTCATTGAAGAAGAGGGAATAGTTGTCTGGAAGGTTGTGTCGAGTTGATAGATGGAGGAATTGAGTTTTTGAGGCATTGAACAATACCAAGTTTGCTCTGCCCCAATCAGAAATTTTAGAAAGATCAGAAGTCAAACGTTCAGTGGCTTCCCTACGTGATATGTTTACCTCCTGAAGGGTTGGACGTCTATGAAAAGATGTGGAAAAGTGTAGGGTGGTATCATCAGTGTAGGAGTGGATAGGACAAGAAGTTTGGTTTAGAAGTTCATTAAAGAATAATAAGAAGAGAGTGGGTGACAGGACAGAACCCTGAGGAACACCACTGTTAATAGATTTAGGAGAAGAACAGTGACCGTCTACCACAGCAGCAATATAACGGTCAAAAAGGAAACTTGAGATGAAGTTACAGAGAAAAGGATAGAAACCGTAGGAGGGTAGTTTGGAAATCAAAGCCTTGTGCCAGACTCTATCAAAAGCTCCGAGGGTTTAGGCCAGCGAGAGCATGGAAAACATCATTGCGAAGAATTTTAATAAGTAGTCAGAGGGTGGAGGAGGGGGAGGAACAAGCCCAGAATCGTCCAAGGTAGAGTTTTTAGCAAAGGTTTGAGCGAAGAGTTCAGCTTTAGAAATAGATGTGATAGCAGTGGTGCCATCTGGTTGAAATACAGGAGGGAAAGAAGAAGAAGCAAAGTTATTGGAGATATTTTTGGCTTGATGCCAGAAATCTACAGGGGAGTTAGATCTTTTATGGTTTTGACATTTTCCCTTAATTAAGGAGTTTTTGGCTAGTTGGAGAACAGACTTGGCATGGTTCCGGGCAGAAATATAAAGTGCATGAGATTCTGGTGATGGAAGAAGCACAAGAAGAAGCTGTGTTAAACCAAGGTTTAGAAGGTTAAGGACGAGAAAAAGAGTGAGGAATGTACGCCTCCATGCCAGACACTATCACCTCTGTTATGCGCTCAGCACACAAAGACGGGTCTCTTACACGGAAGCAGTAGTCATTCCAAGGAAAATCAGCAAAATACCTCCTCAGGTCCCCCCAACTAGCAGAGGCAAAACGCCAGAGGTACCTTCGCTTAGGGGGATCCTAAGGAGGGATTGGAGTGATAGGACAAGATAAAGATATGAGATTGTGATCGGAGGAGCCCAACGGAGAAGAAAGGGTGACAGCATAAGCAGAAGGATTAGAGGTCAGGAAAAGGTCAAGAATGTTGTGCGTATCTCCAAGACGGTCAGGAATACGAGTAGGGTGTTGCACCAATTGCTCCAGGTCATGGAGGATAGCAAATTTGTAGACTAGTTCACCAGAAAGGTTAGTGAAGGGAGGGGAAAGCCAAAGCTGGTGGTGAACATTGAAGTCTCCAAGAATGGAGATCTCTGCAAAAGGGAAGAGGGTCAGAATGTGCTCCACTTTGGAAGTTAAGTAGTCAAAGAATTTCTTATAATCAGAGGAGTTAGGTGAGAGGTATACAGCACAGATAAATTTAGTATGAGAGTGACTCTGTAGTCGTAGCCAGATGGTGGAAAACTCGGAAGATTCAAGAGCGTGGGCACGAGATCAGGTTAAGTCACTGCGCACATAAACGCAGCATCCAGCTTTGGATCGAAAATAAGAATAGAGAAAGTAGGAGGGAACAGAAAAGGGGCTACTGTCAGTTGCCTCAGACACCTGAGTTTCAGTGAGGAAAAGAAGGTTTAGAAAAGGAGAGGATGTGTTCTACAGATTGAAAATTAGATCTTAGACCGCGAATGTTGCAGAAGTTAATGAAGAAAAAGTTGAGGTGGGTGTCAAGACACTTAGGGTCGTCAACAGAAAGGCAGTCCGACCTGGGGACATTAATAGTCCCCTCCCCAGATGGGGACTCCGAGGCTGGTGTAGGAGTCGCCATGGTGATTTTAAAATTTTTGAGTGAAGGGTGTGTGTGTTATTAGGTGCTTGTAGTTTTGTGTGGAGGAAGAGAGTTGTCTTTAGAGGGCAGGCTGTGACTGCCCCCTTGTATTGTGAGACACAAAGGGAAACGTTCAGTAAAGTCACAGCTGAATTTAATGATAAGTTCACAGCACCCCCTGAACAGTGCTTTAGACCTCACCGGGAGTAATTATCGTTTCGGCAGATGTCTACTGCCTCCTCCTGCCTGTGCAGGGTTTTGGTATAAAAAGCTGTGCAGGGTTTTGGTGTAAAAAGCTGTGTAGGCCTTTGGTGTTAAAACCTGTGCTGGGTTTTAGTGCAAAAAGCTCTGCTAGGTTTTGGAGTAAAAAGCTGTGCAGGGTTTTAGAGTAAAAAGCTGTGCAGGGTTTTGGTGTGAAAAGTTTTTTTGCAGGTTTTTGATGTTCATCTAATCAACACTAAAAAAAGCTGCGCAGGGTTTTGGTATATAAAGATTTTGGTTTTGGTGTAAAAAGCTGTGCAATGTTTCGGTGCAAAAAAGATGCGGAGGATTTTCTTGTAAAAAGATATGCAGTGTTTTAGTGCAAAAAGCTGCGCACGGTTTTGGTGTAAAAAGCTGTGCAAGGTTTTGGTGTAAAATGGTGTGCAGGGATTTGGGGCAAAAAACCGTCGCAGGGTTTTGGTGTAAAAAGTTGCGCAGGGTTTTTGATGTAAAAAGTTGCGCAGGTTTTTGGTGTAAAAAGCTGCTCATAGTTTTGGTATAGAAACCTGTGCAGGATTTTGGTGTAAAAAGCTTGGCAGGGTTTTGGTGTAAAAATCTGTGAAAGGTTTATGTGTAAAAAGATGCATGTGTTTTTGTAGAAAAACATCTGCAGGGTTTTGGTGTAAAAACCTGTGCAGGGTTTTGGTGTAAAATCTTGTGCATGGTTTTGGTGTAAAAAGCTGTGCAGGTTTTGGTGTTCATCACAGAGCTGCGCATGGTTTTGGTGTTCTTTTGATCAACACTAAAAAAAATCTGTGCATGGTTTTGGTGTAAAAAGCTGTGCAGTGTTTTAGTGTAAAAGCCTCTCAAGGGTTTTGGTGTAAGACCCTGTGCGGGGTTTTGGTGTAAAAACCTGTTCAGGGTTTTAATGTTCACCAGATCAACACTAAAAATGCTGCACAGGATTTTGGTGTAAAAAGCTATGCAGGTTTTTAGTGTTCATCTGATCAACACTAAAAAACCTGAGCAGCCTTTTGGTGTAAAAAAAACCTGTGCAGGTTTTTAGTGTAAAAACCTATGCAGAATGTGTTAATCTCAGAAACAATGAAGTAGCTGCGCAGTGTTTTGGTGTAAAAAGCTGTGCAAGTTTTTGGTGTTCATATGGTGAATACTAAAAAAGCTGCTCAGACTTTTGGTGTAAAAACCTGTGCAAGATTTTGGTGTAAAAAGCTGTGTAGGTTTTTGGTGTAGAAACCTGTGCAGAGTTTTGATGTAAAAACCTCTGCAGGGCTTTGGTGTAAAAACCTGTGCATGGTTTTGGTGTAAAAACCTGTGCAGGGTTTTGTTATAAAAAGCTGTGCAGGGTTTTGGTGTAAACACCTGTGCAGGGTTTTGGTGTAAAAACCTGTGCAGGGTTTTCGTGTAAAAACTTTTGCAGGGTTTTGGTTTAAAAATCTGTGCAGGGTTTTGTTGTGAAAAGCTGTGTAGGGTTTTGGTGTAAAAAGTTCTGCAGTGTTTTGATATAAAAAGCTGTGCAGAATTTTCATGTAAAAAGCTGTGCAGTTTTTTGGTGTAAAAGCATGTGCAGGGTTTTGGAGTAAAAAACACTGCAGTACTGTGTATGGTAGTAGTTGGGAAATTGCCATGGGGGTCGCCTATCCTAAAATGGCATGCCGCCCAGGTCGCCATTGCATGGCGACCTGGGTGTCAAGGCCATTTCAGGATAGGCAACCCCCATGGCAACTGCCCGGAGTGGCGATCCATTTCAGGATGGAGACCCTGACTGTAAATAGGGTGTTGGGGGATGGGAGAGGGGGGGAGGGGGAGGGGGGGATGGGGATCCCACCCCCACCCCCAGGAGCGACTCTGATGGCATGCCATATTGCGAGTGGGGACCTGATCAAGTTGCAAATGGGGAACCTGGCAGCAATTTTCCGTAGACTTCAGTGGCAGTCCATGTCAGGATGGAGACCCAGGCTTGGGAAAGGGAGGATGGCGATTCACGACGGCAACACCAAGGGGTGGGGGGGGAGGGAGGGGGGAGGGACGGTGACGGCGACACTGACGGAGAGGTGGGGGGCGTGCGTCCTTATCCTTCGGCGACGATGGAATGACTAAATGAATCAATGATGGTGGGTGGAAAATAATTGAGTGAAAGGAGGGGGGAGGGTGTGGACTGGCGGCCAGACGTGGAAGTCGCCACACACACGCGTGGCTAGGGGACTGTGACGGCAATGCCGTGTAGGTCGCCCTTTCACGTCCCCCCCCACCCCCAACCCACCCACCCAGGGGCGACTCTGACGGCAAGCCATATTGCGATGGTGATCCTGATAGCAATTTTCCATAGATCCATGCTTGGGAAGGGGGGGGTGATTCACGACGGCAAACACCAAGGGGGGGGAGGGAGGGGGGAGGGACGGTGACGGCGACACTGACGGAGAGGTGAGGGGGCGTGCGTCCTTATGCTTCGGCGACGATGGAATGACTAATGAATCAATGATGGTGGGCGGAAAATAATTGAGTGAAAAGGGGGTGGAGGGGGGGGGAGGAGAGGTGATGGGGGGGGGGGGGACTGGCGGCCAGACGTGGCAGCCGCCCGCCACACACGCGTGATTAGGGGGACTCTGACGGCGCTTGCCATAGAAGTCGCCCTTTCCCTTTCATTCACGGAATCCTGGAGGGTGGGATGACCGAGTGTTGCCATCACGCGTTCCCTCCGACATCTCAATACATCCCCTATGGTCAAGGTCGTCGCGACTGCCGCACGAGATCCCGTTACCTGTCCATCCTTTTTACCTGGAGAAAGCGTCTGTGACGGCCAGGGCGGAGCGGCGGCCTCTTCCACTTTCACCGACCACCAGCGGCATGGCTGACGTAATACTTATGTCGGATGGCGGTCTTATTACTATCATTATTATTATTATTATTATTAATATTATTATTATTATTATTATTATTATTAGAAAGGTTATGCAGAGTCGATGGAACATTTTATTTTTATTAGGACAAATACAGCTCATTGCTTATTAGGGCAAATACATCTCTTTCATTCAAAACATTTGCGAATTGAAGGCGAAGAGATCATCGTCATCGCTGTCAATGACGGGCGTAGTTTTAATAACTCTAGGAACCAGCTTCTTACGAGGGGCGGCTGGAGCAACGGGGAGTTTTGGTGTGCTGTCGTCCTCTGGCGTGTTAGGGGGAATATTTTTTTTTTTTCTGTTTTCCTGCGACTTCTTCTTCACCTCCTGACCCTCTTTGCCGCCTACTGTCGACTCATCTGACCGTTGCGGCTGTGCTTCGGTCGGAGGTGGCATCAGCGACTCCTGAGGTGGCGGAATCGACTGCGATGTCGGCTGCTGCTGTTGCGACTCCTGTCCTGATGGAGCGTCAGGAGGTGGGCTGGCCGGCAGTGGCGACATGTCGTCATCACTAAAGATCAATTTCTTCTTTGCAGGTTCTGACATTTTCTCCACATTGACATCCTCATGGTCAGCACGGCTTCGCTTACCCCCAGCATCGCCCAGATAGATATCAAAGCGGAAAGAGATGCGTTCTGTAACAGACAAAAAAAAAAAAAAAAAAAAAAAAAAAAACGATGAGAACAATGGAAAAGTTTTTATTTCCCCTCCCACTCTCCCTCTTCTTATTCATTGGCAAAGAACGTTAATGTAATTTACAATGGTGAAGATGTCAGATGCCCGTGCAAGGTAATGGCGTACTCACCCGCAGTTCTCAAGATGAAATGTTTGTTAGCTTGCTCCATTCTTGGAGATGAGGCTTCGACGTCCGACTGGGTTGAGAGGTGATGGCGAAGTGACGCTTATCCGTCAGCAATTACCCCATATTGACCCCCTTTCCCACCCCCACCCCACCCCCCAATCTACCTTATTACCGCTTTACAGATGTTACGACATCTCGCCCGGCTGCCGGCTGGGCAAAACGTAGGCATGCAATGCGGCATATTACGAAATATTACGTATGCCATACGAGTAATTTTTTTGTCATTATATAGATATTGATGCTTTTTGAAGGTGGCGTGAATAATGCACATTGCACGTTTTAATGTATGCCAACTCAGTAGAAGGCAAAAGAACATGCAATAAATGCCACACACGAGGGAATTCAACCCCTGAAGTCGATAATTTAATGTGCTAATTTTCATATGTGGACAAGTTTGCATAAAATGATGTAAGACAGCGGAATTGTATTTGGGATGCAAGTTATAGCTATCGTAATAGCCTATGGTCTGACTTTGAAAATTAAGATAAACAGTAATCCAGTGGCCCATGGTCTTTGAGTCACTCAATGTATTTAGAATGAAAACGCATGGCTTCACCTGTTTTCTGGCAAGATTTATCAGATCTGTCACATGGCGATGATCGTGACAGCCTAGAAAATAAACTCGATCGCCCAAGATGCCTGCTAGACCGGCCTGTATTTCACGTGCATTCATGACGGCTTATGCGCGGACAATGCAGCGAACGTGACGATAATGATCAATTTCTATGACGCCAGTAGTGTCGGCGAAAAACATTATGACGCGGTTGTGATTACGTCCCTTGGCAAACGACAGATTAATTCTTAGATTTCCTGATTTATCCAGAGGGATGGCATTGTGCACGTCCTCCGTCACAAAGTTAAAGAAACATACTGTCCGACCTTTATTGAATGCATCAAATGTTAGGGAATTACGCGTGTCCAATCCTAGTGACTCAAGGGTCGTGTAAAACAATTTTGACGCGTGATGCGGGAAAGAGCTGCGAACGTTATAAATGGTCGCCCCGTTCACGGTGATATGTACATGTGACAGATCGGCGTGTTGAAAATATAAACCATTCTTATCAATTACGCCTTGTAAGCTGTCCATATCAACTATTGCCATGGTCAAATTTTGAGGTATAATTTGCGCGAAAGGTAATTCGGCAATCAAAGACGTTTGATTGGCGGCTAACACATACGTTTTATTGAGCGTTCTATTAAAAGTGTATTGCATTGGATTTCGAGTCAAGGAGTTATTTAACGATTCTAAGGCGGGCGGATGTGGCGTGACGCGGTCAACCCATAACTTAGCCATCTCGAGCTTAAATTTGAAACTGCTGGCATCTTGGTGTGAATTAAGAATCCATGTTTTGTTAGCCAATTCTAATCGAATTCTCACATCAACAGAGTCAAGCAGATAAGCGTCCAGACTTGATATATCCGAAAACAAAGGCGCTGTCATCGAAATGCCGTGCGTTTTACAATCTTTCATCATTTGTTTCTCGTCTTTATTCCCTCCCGTGAAATAGTCTTCATCAAATTTATTGATTATGCCTTTTGATCCATCATAATCGCGATGGTAGAAGGCGACGCGACCGATAGAGTCAATTTTATCCTGAGGGATTGTTGTAATCATTTTAATGAAGGCGTGATAGTTGAACAAAGAGGATGACTCCACAAGCTGTTCGTTAAAATAACAAGCGCATGACTTAAACATCGTATTATTCAAACCATTACTAAAAACGACGTGATCGCCATCGTCTAGTGGCGCGCCGTCTGCCTTCGTCGCGCTAACTCGCAATTCTAGAGACAGCGTTGATAGATCCAAAAATTGCCCTGGAATACCAGGCAGTCTAAATTCAATGTAAGGATCGTTGATCCCCGCATGATTATTAGCATTTGCATCTAAATTAACGGGTAATACGTCCAACTTTCCCCTCGCAGCGACTGACGATTCGATGGTATGCAAGCGATTCACCCGCGGAAAGTTCTCACTCACGGCCGTCAGATAATTGCTCAGGGGGGTGGAGGTCGCTCCACCCTGCACATCCGGACCGTAATGAGTCATCTTTGCGACTAAGCTAAATATTGAAGATATCTGCTTTATAGCAAGTCTTTCTTTTCAGTTGCCTGGTTGGTGGTTTTCTCTTTTTTTTTTTTTTTCCGACTCCAACTTTCCTCTTTTTCATTACTCGTCCACCTCGAACTATCCTTTCCCCCACACCCTTCACGGCTGCAACACCTCTATTTCTTAATGATTCGCGAAGTCGCTTCCCTTCTAAAACATCTGTTAATAAACCTTTTCCCATTTGGAGCGCTTCGGGTGCTACAGTGCGCATGAGAAAGGGAATTGCTCTTTTAGCAAAGCCACTCAAAACGGAAAATAGACCGCCACCTCTTCTTGAATGGGGTGGAATAAAAACCCGGATGTCGTCTAAGCCTCCACCTTTGCTTTGCGTAAAAAGCAAGTCGTATTCCGCTCGAGTGGGAGGTGTGAACGCTCTCGTCATGATGGTTGTCACGTCATGAATAAGACGTCGAGCATAATCACCGGCTATTTATTTCTGTCTGATATGCTGCTCCCGCCATGATCAAAATAAATAATAACGGTCACCCCAATTAAGGAATACATTTATACTCGATTTGTCAAACACACATCAACTTTATTTTAAAATTTACATGATATAGTTATTCAGACTTCCTCACCAGAATAGTTTCAACTCCAAAAGGTTGAAGTCGCTGCGCCAGCCCTTCCACCATAGGCAGGTAATTATTCTTCCACTCATCCTGGCAGCGACCTCTACATCCCAGTCCTTCCGGGATAATAATTTGCTCTACTTCAGCGTTCGCCATGGCTAGCAGGGCAATCTTTTTCAGGCAATTCTGGAAGTGTTGACGTCGATTCACGCTTGTATCCATCTTGAGTCCTTCCACGTAAGGCAAATCCTTCGACGTCGCGATTGCCTGTCGCGCCTTCTCGTTTCCCTCGACGGCCTCGCCCCAACCATACTGAGTCACGCAGGCCACCAGGTGAGGGAGATTTACGCTTCCTGTGGGAGGCGCGTGGATAATGATACGTCCTGGGTCATCTCTCGTGTCTGCCGTGGCCCGATGAAGCGAGTAGAGTCTCTTTCTAGCTGCATGTGTATTCTCGTATGGGTAAATCGTTTTGAGATCCCGCGCAATCCCACTCGGTTCGGTGGAGACGGCATTTACTGAATAAATGATATAACAGCGGCGGTCGCGGAAGATGCCATCGGTCAGCTTGCCCTCGACCACCTTCATCTTGACGAGTAATTGGAGGGCTGATCCGCACGTTGAACCCTCTGTGAGGGGAGTGAGGGGGAAATGTGACATCGCAGACCTTTATTCGCACGTATTGGTCGATATTACACCTTCTGCGTAGTAGAATTTATTCATTCAAATTGACGCAGGTGTTATTTTTTTTTTCCTTTGTTGGTGGGAAGGGATGGAGGGTGGGGAACGTATTATTTATTAGGGGATGTGGGTTAGGGGGGGGGGTGAACCTTTTTTTTGACCATAACCCTCATCAATTATCCATCCGTGGGCCTGCACCCCTGACGCGCCTAACACGTGCTCTCATGTATTATTGATGTACTTACTCGTTTACAGAGTAAGATGGGGAGCTTTCTCATTTAATATGCTTCCCAGATGTCACCGACCCCGCCACCTATCAGTTTACTTCGTTGAGTCGTATTTCTGATGGCATCCGCGGGGAGTTGCGCCATGCGAAGTAGCAGTGATAATAATGGACGCTTATCGGGTGAAAGTCTTTTCGCGGCCCCCTTTTCGTGACCGAGTACTCGTATGAGATCAAACACGCTTATGCCAGAAAATGGTGGAAGTAAGTTACCGCGCTCATCCCATGAAATCCCAGGTTTGCCCTCCAATAATTTCAAGAGAGATAAACCATATTCTCTAAAGGAAGGAGGAACGGCAACTCGAATCAAATCATCCAAGGGTGGATTGACAGGTGCGCGTGGTGGTGGCGTCACGCTGGCGGCGTCGGGGAGGGCGGCGGCCGGTAGCGGAAGTGAAGTTTTTTTTTTTTTCTTGACTTGTTTTGACGTGAATCGGTGCTGAGTTGCGCTGTCGGTCGGTTTAAACTTACACCTCTCGGCAACTGAGACGGGAACTAAACAATATTCTTTCATCTCTGTAGTAAACTTGTTATTGCCGACACGGCTATCGGGAGTAACGCGGCCAATATGTTACCACCTCGTTTGGAGATTAGAATCGCTTTCTTCTTGTACACGGGCGTCTTCTTCAAGGCTACAGTGCGAATATCACTCTTGAATTTTTTCAGGCGGTTAATGATGGTATCGTCGTCCGTCAGGCGTCTCTTCAAAAAGTTGGCGAATATTTCCGAGATGCAATTGACTTCGCGCTTATTCAAACTTTGCAAGACCTGCTTCCGCAATTTAGGGGTGACGTGCGAGAGGAGAAAAACCAAATCCTTGTACTTCAATATCAATGGTTTTTCCTCATCCATATCTTATACTAAGTCGTCCGCATCTATCCAGCTGTCAAATTTATCTGGGTACCCACGCCAGTGGACGAAGTACTTTCTCTTACCTCGCTCGACCTTCGATCGTAATATATCGACCTGGTAATGTGAGGGAAGAGAGGACTTGATTAATTCTTCCCTGTAGAAAGCGCCGGTCACGTCCTCCCCCGCCAAATCCCTTATGAAATAAATAGGGATTTTATGTGAGTAATCCACACGACTTATCTTAAAAAGCTCCTCGGTATTGTTGACGGTATAACCCTTATTGAATTTAAATTGCGTTCGGGAAGCACGTTGCAAGCGTACAATGTCTCCCACGTCTAATTTATGACTGACAACTTTCTTTCCCCTTGGCCGATTTAAATACATTCGTTTAAATTGCTTCCTGACTTGTGACAGCTCGCGGAGGTGGTGAACCTGAGCCGGCGTTTGGTTGCCGCCCAAACCGCGGTGTGGGGTGTGATTGTACGTATTTATTAGGGTGGGCAAGACGTTAATATACGTCAGTGTGTTGTTCTGCGTGAGATATTTATATATTTTTGTCTTTATGGTTCGGATGACCCTTTCTGCCAAACTCGCCTTTGTTTCACGCGAGTAATTGGAATACAAGGTAATACCTTTCAAAGTTAGATATTTTTTCACTGCTTGATTATAAAATTCGGATCCCTGATCGGTAAAAAGACGCGACACGCCTGTAAAACTCCCCGACTCTAGAACTTTTTTCAGCGCTTGCAGGCTACTGTGTCCGGATTTACTTGTCAGCGTTGCCACTTTCAAGTATCTGCTGAAAACGTCCAGGCAAAACATGATGTATCGGACGCCGCCATTGTGTCTGTGCAGCCTCGCAAAATCGGCCAAATCGCAAGTTAAAATGACGGACGGTTTAGGAGCGAGAATTTTTCGTCGCGGAAAACGTTTCAGTGTCGGCTTGTGAAGCGTATAAGTGCGGTTGCCCTGCAGAAATGCCCTCACATCGCGGAGTGTTAGATTCTTATCCCTTTTCTTCCCCTCTCTGTAGAGTGCTTGCACACCTCCTAAAGCCGCAGGATTCGTCATATCCCGGTAAAGTTCGTCCAAAACGGCGTTCATAGCAGATAGACTTTCTCACAGGGTGACTCATCCACAATATTCGTGCGCAGTTGAATTTCTTCGGGTGCGTTCGGGGATAAATCACACAACAAATAACCGTGATCTCGTCTAAGCACGACATTTTTATAAATTTCCACAAAGTGTTTGGCGCGCTCCCTTCCATAAAGTTGCCTGCCCAGACATTCAATTTGATATATATCTCTGTTTTTCATAAGAATGTAATGTGAGGCATTTAAAGTTATCGTTCTAGCATACTTTCCGGGGAAAAAGACATTCTGTGCTATCATTATAACTGACAAATTTTTATGTCTCCCTTTGGTGAAAGCCTCTGCTATCGTTTGAGAATTGCCAGCCGTGAGGAAATTGTCATCTAATATCAGGAGTGTGTGCGTTTGCGGGTCGGCGTATGGACTGTTATCATCCATCACGGGATCAATAATTTTCTCATGCACTTCGACCTTATCTTTAAAAGGGGAATTCTGCTGCAGCGAATGCGATGAGACGCCACAAATGATAATTCTGTTAAATCCATGCTGATATTTCTCTATAATTTTATTGCAGAGGTGTGTTTTGCCGGAATTTGTATAACCTGCAATAATTATGCGTGCAGGATATCTGAAGAGATTCAGCATCTCTTCGCTAAATGTCTTGTCCATGTTAAGTTCAGAGGGTTACTAAAAGACGCTACGATATGTTTACAGTATTTATTACTTAACCTTTATTTACATGGTCATGTAGGTAACAGCATAACTAACCTCCCAGCTGCATCCTCATCCCTGCCTTCTAATTATGACGTGGATCTCCCCCGACCCACACCTCTTCCTCAACCTCCCCCCTTCTCCCCCCTCTCCTTAACCTAAGTACAAATGTTCTTACATTACCTCCTAATCCTCATCCTCCTTATCCCCAACGTGGACAGTACAAATGTCCTTACAGTACATGAACAATCTCCTCATTCCTCTCCTTAACTCCATACTCAAAACAAATGTTCTTACATTACATGAATGGCAGCTGCTGGCGGCCGCGGTCTCTCTCCACCCCTTAATTATGACGTGAATAATGTCATGGAAGGCCACTCCCGATCACGACACAACCCTTCCTTAGCCTACATGGTCAGAGCAAATGTTTTTTTACATTACATGAAGGGTGTCTGCTAGCAGCTGCGTCCTCTCTTTCTCTACCCCTTAATCATGATGTGAATAATGCCGCGGAAAGTCTCTCCCGATCACGCCACAGACCACTCATTACCCCATCCTCCCCCTCTTCCTCCCCCTCTTCCTCCTCCTCCTCCTCCTCCTCCTCCTCATCCTCTTCCTCATCCACCTCCACCTCCCCCACATCCACCGCCACCTCCTCTTCCATCTCATTCTCCACATCTCTTTCCCGCGGATCATTGTCGGGGTGATAATACGCCCTTGAGGTATAGCCATCGACGTGAAAGCGCTTGTCGTCAAAATGTGACAACGTTCGCTTTCGCATACGAGTGGTACAAATTTGTCCTTTCACATTCCTAATATTATAGCAATCCACCATCCCACATGCGACATTATTAAGTGTTTCCCTATACTGCTGATGCAATATATTTTGCTGAAGGTGAGTTGGAATGCCTTTACCTCGAGATACTTGCTTGTCATCTTCTAACAGCAGCGAATACATCTTTGGCTTTAATATAATCGCCTCTTTGATGAGCGTGGATCCGGTTTCAGATTTCAACAAGCCTAGTTGACCCTTCCGCTCCCCATTAAAACACGGGTGATCTGAAGCAAAGTTACTGGTGTCGAGAAAATTTGCCATGGGTCCATGTTTCAGTTCATCATTTAAGTTTGTAGGTATGTGCAGACTGAAAATGAAACTGTCAGTATCTTCATAAGCTAATTTAGCTCTCTCCCCATAATTAGCTTTGATGACACGATACCAAAAGTTGTACATGTACTTCTTTGCCACTTCTAAAATATGGTATCCCAAGTAATTTGGCTGCCTGATTTTAATCGTATTCTTACTGTTGACACATATGACTCGGTCCTCGCCTAATTGGTGGACCCTTTTAAAGGATGGATTTCTTGCATACTTCAGGAAAGTCTTTCTTTTTGTCACTAATTTCTGCTGGAGGCCATACTTCACTTCAGATAACATGGATCTACCATAAACTGCGTTTGACATCAGTTTGCAAATGCGATTTTTAATGGCGCACGTCTCATTTTTACGCTGAGCGACGTTCCTTTCTATGAAAGGTTTCAGGTATGGAGCCTGTCTGAACCTATATATAGCATGAACACATTGTATTTCCAGTCCAAGTGAGAGTAAAAGTTGCAGCAATTCCAGACTGATGAGATGATCTTTCAGTCCCTTATGACTGGCCACGAGTTTACGATTTTTCCTCCCCAGCTTACGACCCTCAGCTTCTAACAGTCTTTTACTGTACGGTGAGATGTCATCTTCTGTAATAGTCATGTGTGCGAGGCACAGAGGGAACTCGTCCGTGATCCGAGCTACGTCGGGGGAAACGTCACAGCTGTCTAAATGCAGCCAGTAACCGACGTCGCCATCTGTCGCATGATTCTGGATGCCAACTTCAAAAAAATCATCCATCTCTGACTGAGAAAGCTTTTTGATGTCACCCATAGGCAGGGGGGAACACATAACGCTTGCATATAATGAATTATAGTCCAGATAGAACACATAGGTGCCGGGTCCGCCGTCGGGTTCGTGGTTTGACTGCAGGTGTGGCCTGACGCAAGTTACAAAGCCTCCTCGTACATTTCTTTTGATCAGGTGATACATGTTAGGATCGTAAGGTGGATCAAGTTGAACGCCTGTCGACTTTAAAAAAGCGTCATAAGCATAAGAAGACAGTGACACGTAATGTGCCACGTCCAGCCCATAAAATTCATGCAGGTATGATCTATATTTGAGATATATTTCGGCTAATAATCCCACATCAATCTCACAATACAGTCTTATGTAATCGCCTAAAGTGCGGCAGGATGTCATACTCCACACGCTTTGAGCGTGTTCATATTCTCCAGGTGGCAGAGCCTTCCCCTTGAGCGTGTCATAAAATGCCTCACGAGGTGGCAATTGTCGATCTTCTAAGCGGCCAAGGTCGGTGATGTACTCATAACAAAGAAACTGTTTTTGAGTGCAAATTACACGCCTTACATCCTCGGGGAGGTAATTCACCATTTCCTGGGCGTAACGCGTGCTATAGCCCGCCTGCACGTGACTCTGAGCGAGATGACCGAGGCCAGCATTCATAATGGAAAGCGTGTCCTGAAACTGCAATTCCTTAATCCTTACTTTCAATAAATGCGATTCTGACTTGGCAAGGATGTCCACGTGCGACTCTGGCAAGTGAAGGTCTTTTATGATTAAGGAGACGTCAAAGCTCATATTATGTGCCAGAGTGATGAGATATTTCCTCATGTCACGACACTGGAGGTTGCATCGCGCGCACAAAGCCCCCTTGTAATTATTTTGTGGTAATGAGTGGTCGTGATGTTTATGAGGTGGGGTTTTCACATTAAAGGGTTGATGGCAGAGCTCGCAGTGACGCTGACGTTTGAAGTGGGCTTCATCCTCCGCAGACATGCTAATTGGATAGCTAACTACACTTTCCTTGATGATTCCCCAAGCATTGGATAGGCTATCAATGAAATTATTCACGGGATCTTCACCGAAATAACTTCTCTTTTCCACGACATCTCCATGCCTATTGATGATGAGATACGAGTAACCAATTGGGTCATGTTCAGCTATCACACTCCTATTCTCCTTAGGTTTTATCATAGTTTCAAAATCAAAAAATGCTAAGTATGCAGGCTGATAGGTGTAGGCAAAATTTTTAAATTTTACTTTTTCACCGTCACCTGGAAAGAGAAGAGTTTGAGTGAAGTCGCAGTGACACTCGTGATCGCTCAAACTGACAGACTTGGGAACTGAGCTGAAACATACTTTGCAAAACTGATGACCCTCTGGGGTGGGGCTGCTTCTCGTCAATTTCCGGTGCAGCTTCTCCACGTCTTTAATGAGCGTCATATGTTTTCCACCTAGTAAAAGGAGTGAGACTACAGTTTTATACTTCCGCGAGCCTTTTCTTGATAATGTTAAATAGTATATCTCACCGCTTTTTGTCAGTGTATAAACGTCCAGAGACAGGCGATTTAACCTTTCTAACTGACTCAAGTTCTCCCAAGTCACTGGACTGTCTACTTTTCCGCGCGTGACGTATTTCTCTCCGCCATGCCGTCTCCGTAATATTTTTGGAATTCTTTTCCAAGGTACACCTCGAGCATGAAGTCTGAAAGCCGCCAAACACTGAATAACACAGGATGAATGTCGGCCATCAGGATTGAAAATTTCATTCCCTCCTCGCACGCCTCTAGGATAAGCAACATAATCTCCTATGCCACTACATGCGACGTGCAAGCAATAATTGATGAAAAAATTCTGTACTCTTGAAATGATAAAACCAGATCCTTCAGTCTCGCTGGTAAGGCTTTCCAGCCGACTGTTCAGCTGATGGATCCATAAATCAACAAGGTCAGACACATCTTGATAGGTGATCAGTCGTGCTCTAAAAGCAATATGAATGACTCGATGTTCATCCTCCCCTAAGGTAGAGAATTTCACTAGTAACAGAGAAATGTGTGAAAATATTTTCAGGGTGGGGGGGAATGGCGAGCCGTGTGACGTGAAATATGATCTAATTTCCCGTATAAAGAACTCCCTGTATTCGGTAAGTAGACCGAGTGGATCTCTGCTTACATGATCAGGTATGTCATATTGATGTCTGGTGAAGCTCCTCATAAAATTTTCCCTCGAGTCAATTAACCGCGGTTCTTCCGGCATCCCGCGCTCGTCAAGGTCTGCATCCGCCGACTCTCCCGCCATGCTGCACTCATCGTGGTCCACCTCCGCTTGTGGCGTGTCTGGGAAGAAAAAATAGAAGTAGCAGCGACAGTTTATTATTATTATTATTATTATTATTTTTATTATTATTATTATTATTATTGAATTGATATTTACCTTGTGTAGGTAGTGAAGGACTTGAAGTCTCGGAAGAATTGAATACGTTCCCCGATAATCCACTCGGTCCCGGCCGTGGCGAGTCTTAAAAAAAAAGAATATTAGTAGTGTCGGCAGCACCGTATTTATTGCTTTATTATTTGTAGTATTTTTTTTTTTTCTCACCTCTTCCCCCGCCTCCGCGTGGGATGTCGCCTTGTGACGTCCGCCGACGTGGGCCTTCTACGCCGCCGTTCTGTCCAACCTCAATCGAGTGTGAGCCTGTACAGGAAGATGTGCTCAGAGCTCAAACTTGTAAAGATTGACAGTCATTTCATCTTTATTATTATACATTCCCGCCAAAATAAGTAATAATGCTTACCAGAAGAAGCAGGATTGCCAACTTCGCAGGTGTGTTCTGGCGGTGGATGTGGAAACAGAAGTCCACACCGCTCGCATAAATCACACTGGTCTTCCACACATGAGGGGCAGGATGGATTGGTGTGCCATCTCCCACACACTTCACATAAAAGCCGCGCCTCTGCTGTTCCACAATGAACACCCATTTTTCTTTTCTTTTTTTTCTATAACATTGTCAACACTTTGTCCCGGCCGCCATGCCGCGCGGGGAAACACTGAAGCTTCCCGCGCAGATGGTCGCGAGGTGCGTGACTTGCCTCGGAAGTAGGCAACACCTGCCTGTTTCATTATCCTCCACTCCACCCATTATCCCACCTTGATCGATTCTCTTCAAAACTTTACGTCCGAGACGCAAAGTTAACGTGGTCTTATATGTAACACGCAAGTAACACTGTTTTCCCCATCTTCAAACTGAATAGGTTTGCCTCTTTGATTAGCAATTTTGATAGCCACACTCTCTATAGTTGATACAGAAAGTGGTTTATACGTAACTGAATTCGCACCTTTACTGGTGCTGTCGCCGGGGAGTGGTATGACGTCTAATATATTAACTAGTTGGTTACCAAATCGCGAGGGAGAAATGATGTCGGTATAAACGTACATATAATCCGTCCCTGCATCAGCTCGCGGTACGTATTGAGCGAATAATTTTATGGGTGATGAGGAGGAAGCTTCGCTCGCGCTGGAAGATGAAATGACATCGCCAGATCTTTGAAAGTAGACGGTGTAGCGAAAATTTGGATTGAAACCCAGAATGCGAGCTATATGCGATGCAAATTTTATACTTATATCACTGTAAATACGATCGTCATTAGGAGGGACAATCGCGTTATTCACAACGACCCGCTCCAAGTCGTGGTCATAATAAATGATATCCGAGTAAGGGAAATAGATCTTAAAGGAGTCATTCAAGATTGCTTGAAGTTCTCTCACTATCTGTCCATTAATCGCCTTAGTTATGGCCGGTATGTTCTTATCGGTAAAATTGGAGATGATATTCCTTTCCGGTAGATAGGTATACATATTATATTCATACATATCAAAGTCTGACTGCTTAACCCGACCATAGAACGATATACTAGAATTTGGATCCCCTTCCGTAATGCAGTAGAAATATTTAGGGAATAAAATATTACACAGGCCGACTTCATAATCCCTGCCGGTGTCTAAATGAATGGGTAAGATTCTGTTTTCAAATTCTGTTGTTGTGTTGTTGGGAAATGACCTACCACCTGCAAGAGAAGATAGGTATACGTATATATCGTCACTATCTCTCAATGACATGTTTTTTAAACCCTGTCAACTAACAGACTGACTTTAAACTTTACCTTTTCATGACATATATACGTCGGCAGACTGGAGATTATGGCGGTACGGCGTGGATAGTCGCGACGACCTTGACCATAGGGGGAATGTACTGAGATATCGGAGGGAGCACGTGTCGGCTATAATAATAATAATAATAGTAATAATAATAATAATAATAATAATAATAATAATAATAATAATAATAATAATAATGATAGTAATAAGACCGCCATCCGACATAAGTATTACGTCAGCCATGCCGCTGGTGGTCGGTGAAAGTGGAAGAGGCCGCCGCTCCGCCCTGGCCGTCACAGACGCTTTCTCCAGGTAAAAAGGATGGACAGGTAACGGGATCTCGTGCGGCAGTCGCGACGACCTTGACCATAGGGGATGTATTGAGATGTCGGAGGGAACGCGTGATGGCAACACTCAGTCATCCCACCCTCCAGGATTCCGTGAATGAAAGGGAAAGGGCGACTTCCATGGCAGCGCCGTCAGAGTCCCCCTAACCACGCGTGTGCGTGGACGACTTCCACGTCTGGCCGCCAGTCCACACCCCCCCCACCCCCGCGGGACCTCGTGGGCAGTCGCAACGACCTTGACCATATGGGGGTGGAGGATGAGTGAGGCGACTTCTATGGCAAGCGCCGTCAGAGTCCCCTAACCACGCGTGTGTGGCGGGCGGCTGCCACGTCTGGCCGCCAGTCTCCCCCCCCCCCCCACCTCCCCTCCCCCCCCCCCTCCACCCCCTTTTCACTCAATTATTTTCCGCCCACCATCATTGATTCATTAGTCATTCCATCGTCGCCGAAGCATAAGGACGCACGCCCCCTCACCTCTTCTCCGTCAGTGTCGCCGTCCCCGTCGCCCCCCCGCCCTCCCCCCCCCCTCCTTTCACTCATTTATTTTCCACCCACCATCATTGATTCATTTAGTCATTCCATCGTCGCCGAAGCATAAGGACGCACGCCCCCCCACACCTCTCCGTCAGTGTCGCCGTCACCGTCCCTCTCCCCCCCTTCCCCCCTTGGTGTTGCCGTCGTGAATCACCCCCTCCCCTTCCCAAGCCTGGGTCTCCATCCTGAAATGGACTGCCACTGAAGTCTACGGAAAATTGCTGCCAGGTTCCCCATTTGCAACTTGATCAGGTCCCCACTCGCAATATGGCATGCCATCAGAGTCGCTCCTGGGGGTGGGGGTGGGATCCCCATCCCCCCCTCCCCCTCCCCCCTCTCCCATCCCCCAACACCCTATTTACAGTCAGGGTCTCCATCCTGAAATGGATCGCCACTCCGGGCAATTGCCATGGGGGTTGCCTATCCTGAAATGGCTTTGACACCCAGGTCGCCATGCAATGGCGACCTGGGCGGCATGCCATTTTAGGATAGGCGATCCCCATGGCAATTTCCCAACTACTTATGGTTTTGGAGTAAAAAAATGTGCAGGGCTTTTGTGTTAAAAGGAGCGCAGGGTTTTGGTGTAAAAACCTGTGCAGGTTTCTTATATTCATCTGATCAACAATAAAAAAGCTGAATAGGTTTTTGATGTAAAAAGCTGTGTAAGGTTTTGATAGCTGCACAGAGTTTTTGGTGTTCATCTGATCAACATTAAAAAAAAGCAGCGCAGGGTTTTGGTGCAAAAAGCTGCACAGGGTTTTGGTGTAAAAACCTATGCAGGGTTTTAGTGTTAAAATCTGTGCAAGGATTTGGTGTACAAAGCTTGGCAGGGTTTTGATGTAAAAACCTATTCAGGGTTTTGGTGTTAAAACCTGTGCAGAGTTTTTGTGTAAAAAGCTGTGCAGTGTTTTGGTGTAAAAAGCTGCACAGGATTTTGGATTAAAAATCTGCGCAGTGTTTTGGTGTAAAAATCTGCGCAAAGTTTTGCTGTAAAAACATGAGCTGGTTTTTGGTGTTCATCTGATTAACACTTAAAAATCTGCACAGGGTTTTGGTGCAAAAAGTTGCGCACTTTTCTGGTGTAAAAACTTTTACAGGGTTTTGATGTTCATCTGACCAACAAAAAAAGCTGAACAGGGTTTTAGTGTAAAAAGCTTCGCAGGTTTTTGGGGTTCATCTGATTAACACTATAAGATTTGCAAGGTTTTGGTGTAAAAAAAACTGCTTAGGTATTGGTGTAAAAATATAACCATTGTTTTGGTGTAAAAAACTGCGCAGGGGTTTGGTGTAAAAAGCTGTGCAGGGTGTTGGTGTAAAAACCTGCGCAGGGTTTTGCTGTTAAAACTTCTGCAGGTTTTTAGTATAAACAAAACTGTGCAGGTTTTTGATGTTCATCTGATCAATATTTAAAAAAGCTGCGCAGGGTTTTGGTGTAAAAAGCTGTGCAGGTTTTTGTGTTTATCTGATAGACACTAAAAAAAGCTGCGCAGTGTGTTGGTGTAAAAAGCAAAGCAGGGTTTTAGTGTTTATTTGATCAACACTAAAAAAAAGCTGTGCAGGGTTTTGGTGTAAAAAGATGCGCAAGGTTTTGGTGTAAAAATCTATGCAGGGTTTTGGTGTAAAACCCTGAGCAGGGTTTTGGTGTAAAAAGCTGTTTAAGTTTTTGTTATTCATCTGATCAACACTAAAAAAACTGCACAGAGTTTTTGGAGTTCATCTGATCTTTACTAAAAAAAAGTTGCGAAGCGTTTAGTGCAAAAAGGTGCGCATGGTTTTGATGTAAACCTGTGCAGGGTTTTGGTCTAAAGATCTATGCAGGGTTTTGATGTTCATCTGATCAACACTTAAGAAAGCTGCGCAAGGTTTTGGTGCAAAAAAGCTGTGCAGGATTTTGGTGTTCATCTGATCAACACTAAAAAAGTTGCAGAGGGTTTTGGTTTAAAAAGCTGTGCAGGTTTTTGGGGTTCATGTCATCAACACAAAAAAAAGCTGCGCAGGGTTTTGGTGCAAAAAGCTGCGCAGGTTTTGGTGTTAAAACCTGTGCAGGGTTTTGGTGTAAAAATCTGCACAGGGTTTGGTGTAAAGAGTTATGCAGGTGTTTGGTGTTTTTCTGATCAACACTAAAAAAGTTGCGCAGGGTTTTGGAGTAAAAACCTGTGCAGGGTTTTGGTGTAAAAAAGGTGCGCATGATTTTGGTGTAAAAACCTGGGGAAGGTTTTAGTGTTTATCTGATCGACACTAAAAATCTTGCGAAGGTTTTTTGGTGTAAAAACCTGTGCAGGTTCTTGGTATAAAAAATCTGTGCAAGTATTTGGTGTTCATCTGATCAACACTAAAAAAGCTGCAAAAAGTTTTCGTTTAAGAACCTGTGCAGGATTTTGGTGTAAAAACATGTGCATGGTTTTGTTGTAAAATCCTGTGCATGGTTTTGGTGTAAAAAACCTGTGTAAAGTTTTGGTGTAAAAATCTGTGTAAGGTTTAGGTGTAAAAACCTATGCAAGATTTTAGTGTAAAAAGCTGTGCAGGTTTTTTTATTTTCATCTAATCAATACTACTAAAAAAAGCTTCGCAGGGTTTTGGTATATAAAGCTTTTGCTTCTGGTGTAAAAAGCTGTGTAGTGTTTCGGTGCAAGAAGATGCGCAGGATTTTTCTCTAAAAACCTGTGCAGTGTTTTAATGAAAAAAGCTGCGTACGGTTCGGTGTGAAAAGCTGTGCAGGGTTTTGGTGTAAAATGCTGTGCAGGGATTTGGGGCAAAAAAACCGTCGCAGGGTTTTGGTGTAAAAAGTTGCGCAGGGTTTAGATGTAAAAAGGTGCGCAGTGTTTTGGTGTAAAATGCTGCCCAGGGTTTTGGTGTAAAAACCTCTGCAAGGTTTTGGTGTTAAAAGCTTTCCAGGTTTTTGTATAAAAATCTGTGCAGGGTGTAAAAAGATGTGTATGGTTTTACGGTAAAAAACCTCTGCATGGTTTTGGAGTAAAAGCCTGTGCAGGGTTTTGGTGTAAAAACCTGTGGAGGGTTTTGGTGTAAAATCTTGTGCAGGGTTTGGGTGTTAAAACTTGTTCAGCTTTTTGAAGTTCATCTAATCAACACTAAAAAAAAGTTGCGCAGGGTTTTGGTGTAAAAAGCTGTGTAGGTTTTCGTGTTCATCTGATAGCTGTGCAGGGTTTCAGTTTTTATTTCATCAACACAAAAAATAAGCTGCTCAGGTTTTTGGTGTGAAAAGCTGCGCATGGTTATGTGGAGAAGAGGACAAGACATTTCAAGAAACTTATCTTTTGTTTTTGTGTTTGTTAGACATGAAAACGCTAAAAAGAATGGGAAGCATAATTATGTGGAAAGAGAAAACAGTATTACGAAAAACGTGTCTTTTGAGTATGTTTAGCTTCTTACACACAAAAAGTATTACCAAAAACAAGTATTATGAGTGTTTTTGAGCTTTTTATGTACAAAACCGCAAAATTGCATGGAAAATACTCTACATGGGGAACCGAAAACACATTACGAGAAACGTGAACGTGTAATATAGGTTTTTTTTTAGCTTCGGAACCTAAAACTAAAAAGCATGAATAGCACTCTATATGGAGAAACAGAATAACATTATCAAAAACGTGTATTTCCTGTGTATTTCACATAGATACGAAAACGGAAAAATGCATACAAAACGCCCTATGTGAGGAAAAGTAACATTTCCAGTAACATGTTTTATAAATGTTTATGAGCTTGTTAGACACCAAAACGCTTAAAAGCATAGAAAGCACCCTATATGGGGAAACAAAAACAACTTTACAAAAAAAAAAAAAAAAAAAAAAATCCCATGGAAAAAAAAATATTGAGAAACGTATAAATATTAACATAAACAAGTAATCTGTGTGTTTTTTGAGCTTGTTACGTAGTAAAACGCAAAAAATGCGCTCAGTGTCTTATATGGGAAACGAAATGAAATTACGAGAAACGTGTATTATGAGTGTTTTTTTTTTTTTTTAGCTTTTTAGGTACCAGAACGCTAAAAAGGCATGAAAAAAAAAAATCATAAAACACGACTCTCTTAATATCTTTTTGTATCCCCACATAGAGAACATACTATGCATTTTGAGGTTTATGTATGTAACAAGCTCAAAAACACTCAAAATACCTTTTTTTGATGTTATTGTCTATCTCCATAAAGGGTGTTTAGCATACGTTTTAGCGTTTTATTATGTAAATAGATGAAAACATTGAAAACAGATATTTTTGTTTCCTCTCATAGGGTGCTTTCCATGTTTATTAGCGTTTTGGTGCCTGGTACACTCATAAACAATAAAAATACACATTTCTAGGAATCTCGTTTTGTTTCTTTGCGTTGATATTGGCGTTTTGGTATCAATTTGAAATACACTGAAAAATCATGTTTTTTTTTTTTTTTCGCCATGCATAGTGTTATTCATGCGTTTAAGCGTTTTGTACCTAAGAATTTCAAAGACGCTCAAAAATACACCTTTCTCATATTGTCTTTTTCTTTCCGGATAAGTTAATTGACATGCATTTTGGCGTTTTTCTACGTAACATGTTCAGAAACTCTCAAAATACTTATTTTTGGTAATGTTATTCTCTTTTTCCATTAAGGTATGTTGTATGCGCTTTACCATTTTGGTTCCTAAGCATGTCAAAATCATTAAAAGAGAGGTTTCTCTTTTTTTTTTTTCGCCAAAGAACCTCACTTGTGTTCGGTATTGTTACGTTTTTTCCATGAAGGGTGTTTTACATGCGTTTAGCGTTTTGGTAGGTAAGTACCAAAAAAAAAAAAAAAGAAGTTTTTGGTAATGTTTTATTTTTCTGTATAGATGCTTTCTATGTTTTCTGGCCTTTTCTTGCGTAGGTTTAAAACACAAGAAAGTTTTTTTTTTCGGAATGTTGTTTTGTATCCCCATATATGGTGGTTTTCATACTTTTTAGTGATTTGGTGTATAGCACGCTCATAAACACTCAAAACACACGTTTCTGATATCTCACTTCTTACCCACATAATGTATTTTGCATGTATTTTAGGTTTTTGGTACTTAGCAATGTGAAATACACTCATAATACACGTTTTTTTTTTGTAAAGCTGTTTTGTTTCTCCATATAGAGTGGTATTCATGCGTGTTCGCGTTTTGTAACCTAAGAACCTCAAAAATACTGATAATACATGTTCCTTGTAATATACTTTTGTTTCCCCATATAGGGTACTTTCAATGCAATTTGGTGTTTTTGGTACGTAAAAAGGTCAAAAACACTCAAAATCTTGCTTTTGGCAATGTTTTGTTTCTCCATGAAGGGTGTTTTACTTGCGTTTTAGCGGTTTGGTACGTAAGTACTTGAAAAAAAAGTGGAAAAGAAGTTTTTGGTTATGTTGTTGCTTTCTATGTTCTTTTTTTTTTTTGTCATTTTGGTGCGTAGATAAAAAAAAAAAACAATAAAAGACACATTTTTTTGTAATGTTGTTTTCTATTCCAGTATCAGATGCTTTCCATGATTTTAGCGTTTTGGTGCCTAACGTGCACAAAAATATTAAAAAGATACAATTTTTTTTAATGTCGTTTCGTTTCTCTATATAAGGGTTTTCCATGCATTTTCTCGTTCTGGTACCTAAAAATGTGAAGAACATTCATGTTACATGCTTTTAGTAATGTTGTTCTGTTTCTTTATCTAGAGTGGTATTAACTTAATAATAATTAACTTAATACACTTTCCTCGTAATGTGTTTTCGTTTCCTCATATAAGGTACTTTGAATGGATTTTTGCGTTTTTCTACATAACAGTCTTAAAAACACCAAAATATTTGTTTCTGTCAATAACATTCAGTTTTTCCTTCAAAGGTGTTTTGCATGCGTTTTATGTATTTATTTTTGTTTTCTTTTTTTGTGGAAGGGGTACGTAGATTAAAACCTCTGAAGAAATGACGTTTTCGCTAATGTTGTTTTACTATCCAGTACTGGGTGATTTCCATGTTTTTTTTGGGTTTTTTTTTTTAGCGTTTTGTACCTAACAATTTCAAAAACACTCAAAAGGCATGTTTATGGTAATGTTTTTTTTCGCTTCCTCCTATAGGAGGATGCATGCATTTTGGTGTTTTTGTACCTAAGAATGTGAGAACATTCAAAATACACGTTTTTAGTGATGTTATTCTGTCTCTCAATATGAAGTGCTATTCATGTATTTTAGCATTTTTAGTACCTAAGAAGTAAAAAAACAACAACAAAAAAATACACGTGTAACGTAATCCCTTTTTCCTTCCCTGTGGAAGGGGTCTTTGCATTCATAATGGCGTTTTTCTACCTCAAAAACACTTAAAATTCTTGTTTTTGGTTATGTTATTACTATTATTATTGTTTTTTTTTAACGTTTAGTTACGTAAGTAGCTCATAAACACCGAAAAGACACTTTTTTTGGACATGTTGTTTTGCTTTGACATAAAAGGTGATTTTTATCGGTTTGGGTGCCTAGCACGCACATAAACACTCAAAAAGACACGTTTTTTTAAATATCCCTTCCTTTCCCCATATAGGGTGCTTTGCATGCATTTTGGCGTTTTGATATCTAAGAACTCAAAATGTTTTTTTTTTTTTTGTTTCTCCCTATAGAGTGCTATTCCTACATTTTCGCGTTTTCATAACAAAGAAGGTAAAAAAAAAAACACTTAAAATACACGTTCCCCGTAATGTCCTTTCTTTTTCACGTATAGTGTATTTTCCATGCATTTTTGTCGTTTTTGTACGTAACAAGCTCAAAAACTTTCAACATACTTGTTTTTGGTAATGTTAATATTTCTCTCCAAAAAGGATATTTTTCCATGTGGTTTAGCTCTTTAGCATATGGTATATAGTTAAAATACTTAAAAGACATGATTTTTTGCAACTTTTTTTTCCATATATGGAAAATCTATGCAGGGTTTTGGTGTAAAAAGCTGTTTAAGTTTTTGTTATTCATCTGATCAACACTAAAAAAACTGCACAGAGTTTTTGGAGTTCATCTGATCTTTACTAAAAAAAAGTTGCGAAGCATTTAGTGCAAAAAGGTGCGCATGGTTTTGATGTAAACCTGTGCAGGGTTTTGGTCTAAAGATCTATGCAGGGTTTTGATGTTCATCTGATCAACACTTAAGAAAGCTGCGCAAGGTTTTGGTGCAAAAAAGCTGTGCAGGATTTTGGTGTTCATCTGATCAACACTAAAAAAGTTGCAGAGGGTTTTGGTTTAAAAAGCTGTGCAGGTTTTTGGGGTTCATGTCATCAACACAAAAAAAAGCTGCGCAGGGTTTTGGTGCAAAAAGCTGCGCAGGTTTTGGTGTTAAAACCTGTGCAGGGTTTTGGTGTAAAAATCTGCACAGGGTTTGGTGTAAAGAGTTATGCAGGTGTTTGGTGTTTTTCTGATCAACACTAAAAAAGTTGCGCAGGGTTTTGGAGTAAAAACCTGTGCAGGGTTTTGGTGTAAAAAAGGTGCGCATGATTTTGGTGTAAAAACCTGGGGAAGGTTTTAGTGTTTATCTGATCGACACTAAAAATCTTGCGAAGGTTTTTTGGTGTAAAAACCTGTGCAGGTTCTTGGTATAAAAAATCTGTGCAAGTATTTGGTGTTCATCTGATCAACACTAAAAAAGCTGCAAAAAGTTTTCGTTTAAGAACCTGTGCAGGATTTTGGTGTAAAAACATGTGCATGGTTTTGTTGTAAAATCCTGTGCATGGTTTTGGTGTAAAAAACCTGTGTAAAGTTTTGGTGTAAAAATCTGTGTAAGGTTTAGGTGTAAAAACCTATGCAAGATTTTAGTGTAAAAAGCTGTGCAGGTTTTTTTATTTTCATCTAATCAATACTACTAAAAAAAGCTTCGCAGGGTTTTGGTATATAAAGCTTTTGCTTCTGGTGTAAAATGCTGTGTAGTGTTTCGGTGCAAGAAGATGCGCAGGATTTTTCTCTAAAAACCTGTGCAGTGTTTTAATGAAAAAAGCTGCGTACGGTTCGGTGTGAAAAGCTGTGCAGGGTTTTGGTGTAAAATGCTGTGCAGGGATTTGGGGCAAAAAAACCGTCGCAGGGTTTTGGTGTAAAAAGTTGCGCAGGGTTTAGATGTAAAAAGGTGCGCAGTGTTTTGGTGTAAAATGCTGCCCAGGGTTTTGGTGTAAAAACCTCTGCAAGGTTTTGGTGTTAAAAGCTTTCCAGGTTTTTGTATAAAAATCTGTGCAGGGTGTAAAAAGATGTGTATGGTTTTACGGTAAAAAACCTCTGCATGGTTTTTGGAGTAAAAGCCTGTGCAGGGTTTTGGTGTAAAAATCTGTGGAGGGTTTTGGTGTAAAATCTTGTGCAGGGTTTGGGTGTTAAAACTTGTTCAGCTTTTTGAAGTTCATCTAATCAACACTAAAAAAAAGTTGCGCAGGGTTTTGGTGTAAAAAGCTGTGTAGGTTTTTGTGTTCATCTGATAGCTGTGCAGGGTTTCAGTTTTTATTTCATCAACACAAAAAAAAAGCTGCTCAGGTTTTTGGTGTGAAAAGCTGCGCATGGTTATATGGAGAAGAGGACAAGACATTTCAAGAAACTTATCTTATGTTTTTGTGTTTGTTAGACATGAAAACGCTAAAAAGAATGGGAAGCATAATATGTGGAAAGAGAAAACAGTATTACGAAAAACGTGTCTTTTGAGTATGTTTAGCTTCTTACACACAAAAAGTATTACCAAAAACAAGTATTATGAGTGTTTTTGAGCTTTTTATGTACAAAACCGCAAAATTGCATGGAAAATACTCTACATGGGGAACCGAAAACACATTACGAGAAACGTGAACGTGTAATATAAGTTTTTTTTTAGCTTCGGAACCTAAAACTAAAAAGCATGAATAGCACTCTATATGGAGAAACAGAATAACATTATCAAAAACGTGTATTTCCTGTGTATTTCACATAGATACGAAAACGGAAAAATGCATACAAAACGCCCTATGTGAGGAAAAGTAACATTTCCAGTAACATGTTTTATAAATGTTTATGAGCTTGTTAGACACCAAAACGCTTAAAAACATAGAAAGCACCCTATATGGGGAAACAAAAACAACTTTACAAAAAAAAAAAAAAAAAAAAATCCCATGGAAAAAAAAATACTGAGAAACATATAAATATTAACATAAACAAGTAATCTGTGTGTTTTTTGAGCTTGTTACGTAGTAAAACGCAAAAAATGCGCTCAGTGTCTTATATGGGAAACGAAATTAAATTACGAGAAACGTGTATTATGAGTGTTTTTTTTTTTTTAAGCTTTTTAGGTACCAGAACGCTAAAAAGGCATGAAAAAAAAAAAATCATAAAACACGACTCTCTTAATATCTTTTTGTACCCCCACATAGAGAACATACTATGCATTTTGAGGTTTATGTATGTAACAAGCTCAAAAACACTCAAAATACCTTTTTTTGATGTTATTGTCTATCTCCATAAAGGGTGTTTAGCATACGTTTTAGCGTTTTATTATGTAAATAGATGAAAACATTGAAAACAGATATTTTTGTTTCCTCTCATAGGGTGCTTTCCATGCTTATTAGCGTTTTGGTGCCTGGTACACTCATAAACAATAAAAATACACATTTCTAGGAATCTCGTTTTGTTTCTTTGCGTTGATCTTGGCGTTTTGGTATCTAACAATTTGAAATACACTGAAAAATCATGTTTTTTTT
This sequence comes from Scylla paramamosain, assembly GCF_035594125.1. Lineage (NCBI taxonomy): Eukaryota > Metazoa > Arthropoda > Malacostraca > Decapoda > Portunidae > Scylla > Scylla paramamosain. The sequence goes on from NC_087188.1 coordinate 3,865,550, forward strand.
TTTTTTCGCCATGCATAGTGTTATTCATGCGTTTAAGCGTTTTGTACCTAAGAATTTCAAAGACGCTCAAAAATACACCTTTCTCGTATTGTCTTTTTCTTTCCGGATAAGTTAATTGACATGCATTTTGGCGTTTTTCTACGTAACATGTTCAGAAACTCTCAAAATACTTATTTTTGGTAATGTTATTCTCTTTTTCCATTAAGGTATGTTGTATGCGCTTTACCATTTTGGTTCCTAAGCATGTCAAAATCATTGAAAGAGAGGTTTCTCTTTTTTTTTTTTCGCCAAAGAACCTCACTTGTGTTCGGTATTGTTACGTTTTTTCCATGAAGGGTGTTTTACATGCGTTTAGCGTTTTGGTAGGTAAGTACCAAAAAAAAAAAAAAGAAGTTTTTGGTAATGTTTTATTTTTCTGTATAGATGCTTTCTATGTTTTCTGGCCTTTTCTTGCGTAGGTTTAAAACACAAAAAAGTTTTTTTTTTCGGAATGTTGTTTTCTATCCCCATATATGGTGGTTTTCATACTTTTTAGTGATTTGGTGTATAGCACGCTCATAAACACTCAAAACACACGTTTCTGATATCTCACTTCTTACCCACATAATGTATTTTGCATGTATTTTAGGTTTTTGGTACTTAGCAATGTGAAATACACTCATAATACACGTTTTTTTTTTTGTAAAGCTGTTTTGTTTCTCCATATAGAGTGGTATTCATGCGTGTTCGCGTTTTGTAACCTAAGAACCTCAAAAATACTGATAATACATGTTCCTTGTAATATACTTTTGTTTCCCCATATAGGGTACTTTCAATGCAATTTGCTGTTTTTGGTACGTAAAAAGGTCAAAAACACTCAAAATCTTGCTTTTGGCAATGTTTTGTTTCTCCATGAAGGGTGTTTTGCTTGCGTTTTAGCGGTTTGGTACGTAAGTACTTGAAAAAAAAAGTGGAAAAGAAGTTTTTGGTTATGTTGTTGCTTTCTATGTTCCTTTTTTTTTTGTCATTTTGGTGCGTAGATAAAAAAAAAAAACAATAAAAGACACATTTTTTTGTAATGTTGTTTTCTATTCCAGTATCAGATGCTTTCCATGATTTTAGCGTTTTGGTGCCTAACGTGCACAAAAATATTAAAAAGATACAATTTTTTTTTAATGTCGTTTCGTTTCTCTATATAAGGGTTTTCCATGCATTTTCTCGTTCTGATACCTAAAAATGTGAAGAACATTCATGTTGCATGCTTTTAGTAATGTTGTTCTGTTTCTTTATCTAGAGTGGTATTAACTTAATAATAATTAACTTAATACACTTTCCTCGTAATGTGTTTTCGTTTCCTCATATAAGGTACTTGTACCTAACACTGTTAGGTACAACTAACAGTGTTAGGTACAAACACGTCAACATGCACAGAGATTACCCTAATGGGGAAAGGAAAGGGATTTTCTAGAAACGTGTCTTTTGTGTGTTCATGAGCTTGCTAGTTACCAAAACCCTAAAGAGCATGCAAGGCATCCTATATTAAAAAAACAAAAGAACATTACAAAAAAAGAGTCTCGTTTCATTGTTTTTAGTTACTTTCGTATCAAAACGCTAAAACGCAGGAAAAAAAAACTTTTTGGAGAAACATAATAATATTACCAAAAACAAGTATGAGTGTTTTTCAGCTTGTTACGTAGAAAAACGACACGTTTCTAGAAAATCCCTTTCCTTTCCCCATTAGGGTAATCTCTGTGCATGTTGACGTGTTTGTACCTAACACTGTTAAATACTCGTATACTCAAAATACAAGTTTTTCGTTATATTCTGTTTCTCGATATAGAGCGCTAGTCATGCTTTTTAGCATTTGGTACATATAAAGCTGAAAAAAAAATCATGATACATTTTTCTCATAATTTATTTTAGTTTCCTAATATAGAGTACTCTAAATGCATTTCGGCATTTTTCTACTTAAGATTTAAAAAACTCAAACTACATGTTTTTGGTAATGTTATTCTATTTCTCCATAATTTTTTTTTGTTTTTGTTTTAGCGTTTTGGTACGTATGTAGCTCAAAAAACACCGAAGATATGATTTGATAACGTTTTGTTTTCCCATATAAGGTGATTTCCATGCGTTTTATCGTTCTTGTGCTTAAGATTTTCATAAACATTTAAAAAGACATGTTTCCTGAAATCTCGTTTACTTTCCCTATATATAGTGCTTTGCATATGTAATGAAGTACCAGCTGCCCACCAGCCAGCCTGGGCTCACCTCAACCACCACTGGAGTGAAAACTAAAAAAAATCTCCTGCCAGGGTAAACAAACATAAAACATACAAATAACACTTTAATGGATATCAAAATAAATCAATACACAACTCGTGTAAACTCACAACCCAAAAAATGAAAGAAATAACTAAATTAAACTTATACACCTCAAAATTTCCAGTTGAGGGACACCACGGGTAACCCTTGTTCACACGAACGCTTCTTTTCCCCTGCTGAGTGATGACAGGTGTCTCCCTCTTGTCACCACAAACTGATAGGGCTCAAGATGGCCACACACTACACCACTCCTCCAGTAGACAGGCACACACTGGTGAAGACGACTGCGGCTACGGTCCTTAAGCATCACCGTGAAACTCCTGCAACACACCCTTGGTGAACTCTAATCATCCTCTCTTCCGCTCCTTACATTTCATTAACATCCAATACTTTGTCCAACAATATCTTCACAATGATATACACTATCACATACCTGCTATGCTGACAAAGCCACACAATCCAGACATCTAAAACAACGCCTCAAGTGTCCTTGTTCCGCGCCAAAATCTCTCTCGTTCCAAAGCAAACACTTCCCATCAAACCCCACGCTGAGCAGCTGAACATCACGATGCGTCTAGCTCCGCCTGACTCCTCACACATACATTTTGAGTTTTTTCCTACCTAACAATGTGAATATTGTTAATATTGTTCTGTTTCTCCAGATAGAGTTCTCTTTATGCTCTTTAACATTTTGGTACCTGAGAAATTAAAAAAAAAAAAAAACATTGTAGACGTTTCTCGTAATGTCTTTTCGTTTCCGTATATAGAGTACTTTCCATGCCGTTTAGCTTTTTTTTTTTATATATACATAAGAAGCTTAAAAAGACTATAATACATTGTTTTGGTAATGTTATTTTGTTTCTCCATAAAGTGTGATTTACAAGCGTTTTAGCGTTTCGATTGTGTAAGAAGCTCAAAAACACTAAAAGGCACTTTTTTTCTACTCCCATATAGGGTTCTTGCAATGCTTTGCATCATTTAGGTGTTTAGCACACTGAGAAACGCTCAAAAGACACGTTTATGAAAAAGCTCGCTTCCTCTCCCCATATAGGGTGAACGGCATGCATTTTTGCGTTTTGGTACCTAACAATGTAAATACACAAAAAATACACATTTTTGGTAATGTTGTTCTGTTTCTCCATACTGAGTACTATTTCTGCAATTTAGCGTTTTGATACCCAAGAAGCTCAAAAATTCTCATAATCACAGTTTTTCGCAATGTTCTTTCGTTTCCCTAAATAGGATTCTTTGCATGTATTTAGGAGTTTTTGTGTGTAACAATCTGAAAACACTTAAAAAGCCTTGTTTTTTGTAATGTTATTCTCTTTCTCCATAGAGAGTGTTTCACATGAGTTTTTTTGCGTTCTGGTACGTAAGTAGCTTAAAAAACCGAAAGGCTAAAAGGCTTAAAAGACACTTTTTTTTTCTTATAGGGTTCTTTCCATGATTTTTAGTATTTTGGTGCCTAACGCGCTCATAAATACTCAAAAGACACGTTTCTGGAAAAGTAGTTTCTCTATATAAGGTACTTTTTCATGCCTTTAGGTATTTTGGTACTTAACAATGTAAAATACTTTGAAAATACACACCTTTTTGGTAATGTGATTCTGTTTTTTTTTTTTCCAAATAGAGTGGTATTCATACGTTTTAGCATTTTTGGTAACATAGTATACGTTTCTCGTAAGGTCTTTTCGTTTTCCCATATACTTTCATTGCATTTTTGCATTTCTCCACGTTACAAGGTCAAAAATTCTCAAAATAATTGTTCTTTGGATATGTCATTCCGTTTCTCCATAAAGGCTGTGTTGCTTGCTTTTTTAGCGTTTTGATACGTAATAAGTTGAAAAACACTGAAAAGACTTCTGTTTGTTAATGTAGTTTTGCATTCCCATAAAGGGTGCTTTCAAATCTTTTTAACCTTTCGGTGCCTCATATACACAAAAACACTCAAAAGATACCACTTGTGATGTCGTTTTGTGTCCCCATAGGAGGGGTTTTGCATGCATTTTAGGTGTTTTGGTACCTACCAAAGTGGTAAAACACTCAAATAATACGTTTTTAGTAATATTTTTCTGTTTCTCCATATGGAGTGGTATTAACGCGTTTTCGCGTTTTAGTACCTTAGAAGCCCAAAAACACTCATAATATACGTTTCACTTAATGTCTTTTGGCATTTTTATATTTTCTAAATAATAAGTTGAAAAACACTTATAATATTTGTTTTTGGTAATGTTATTCTGTTTTCCCATAAAAGGTGTTTTGCATGTGTTTTAGCGTTTAAGTACATAAATACTTTTAAAACATTAAAGAGACCCTTTTGGTGATTTTTTTTTTTCATATAGGGTGATTTCCATATTTTTTTAGGATTTTTTTCTGCGTACCACGCTCATAAACACTCAAAAGATCCGTTTTTGGAAATGTTTATTTTCCTCATATTGAGTGCCTTGTATGCATTTTGGTGTTTTACTAGCTAACAATGTGAAATATACTCAAAATACATGTGTTCGGTAATGTTCTTTTTTTTCCATTATAGAGAGCTCTTGATACACTTTAGCGTTTTTATCTGAGAAGCTCAAAAACACCTCAAAACAAATAAAAAACCTCAAAAACACTCAAAATACTTGTTTTAGATAATGTTATAGTGTTTTTACATCAATGGTGTTTTGCATTGTTTTTAACATTTAAATACGTAAGTAGCTCCTCAACACACAAAAGTGATTTTGGTGCATGTCATGCTTATAAAGACTCAAAAGACACGTTTTTGGAAATTTCATTACATTTCTCCATATAATGTGCTTTTAATGCATTTTGACAGTTTGATGTCTAACATTATAAAATACACTAAAAAAAAACGTGTTTGGTAATGTTGTCCTGTTTCTCCATACATCCATACATTCATGCGTTTACGCGTTATGGTACCTAAAAGCTCAAAAACACTCATAATACACGTTCCTCGTAATATCCTTTACTTTCCCCATTTAGTGTACTTTCCATGCATTTTGGCAATTTTGTACGTAACAAGTTAAAAAATTCTCAAGATACTTGTTTTTTGATAATGTTGATCTTTTTTTTTTTTTAATCTATAAAGAGATTTTTCCATGCGGTTTAGCTTCTTGGTATGTAAGAGGCTCAAAAACACTCAAAAGACACGTTTTTCGTAAAGATGTTTTGCTTTCCCCTAAAACTAGATTTCCATGCTTTTTAGCGTTTAGGTGGCTAACACGCTCATAAACACTCAAAAGACATGTTTCTGGAGCTATCTTTTTTTTTCTCTCTCTTTTTCTTTTTCCCATATAGGGTGCTTTTGCATGCGTTTTGGCTTTTTGGTGCCTAATAATGTGAAATGCACTTAAATTACTCGTTTTTAGTAATGTTATTCTGTTGTTCCATATAAAGTGTTGTTCCTGCGTTTTAGCGTTTTAGTACGTAAGAAGCTCAAAAATACTAATAATACACGTCTCTCGTAATATCGTTTTGGTACTTCATGAAGGTACTTTGCATGGATTTTTGCGTTTTTCTACGCAAGATCAAAAACTTTTTTTTCGGTCATATTAATCTATTTCTCCGTAAATGTTGTTTTGCACGCTTTTTAGCGTTTTAGCACGTGAAAATCTGAAAAAAGCTCAAAGGGCACGTTTTTGGTGATGATGTTTTATATTTCCATATAGGGTGCTTTCCGTGTTTTTTTTTTTTTTAACGATTTGGTGGCTAATAGGCAAAAAAAAAAAAAATCGAAAGATACGTTTCTTATAATGTCGTTTCATTTCCCCATACAAAGGGCTTTGCACTGATTTTGGCGTTTTGGTACCTAACAAAAAACACACTAATTACACGTTTTTGCTAATGTTTTTTTTTCTTTTTTTTTTTTTCCAAAGAGTGGTATTAACGCGTATTTACGTTTTGGTGTCTAAGAAGCTCAAAACTCTCATATTATGTTTCTCGTAATGTCATTTAGTTTCCCATATAGGATACTTTCCATGCCTTTTGGCATTTGACTATGTAACAAGCTATGAAACTCTCAATATACTTGCTTTAGATAATGTTATTCTGTTTCTCCTTAAAGGGTTTTTTGTATGCATTTTATCGTGTGGTACGTAAGAAGTTCAGAGACACTCAAAAGACACGTTTTTCGAAAAGTTGTTTTATATTCACATTTAAGGTAATTTCCATGCTTTTAAGTATTTTGGTCCCTAAAATGCTTAAAAACATTCAAAATACACGTTTATGGAAATTTCGTTTCCATTTTGCGTTTTGGTATCTAATAATGTGAAATACATTTAAAATACACGATTTTGGTAATGTTTTTCTGCTTCTCCATATAGAGTGCTATTCATGCTCAAAAAAATTCATAATACACGTTCTTCCTAATGTGCTTTCGTTTTTCCCATATAGTGTACTTTCTACACATTTTGCCGTTTTTTGTTCATAAGCTCAAAAACACTATTTTTTTTTCTTTTTAATGTTATTCTCTTTCTACATGAATGGAGTTTTGCATGACTTTTAGCGTTTTAATACGTAAGTAGATAAAAAAAAAAAAGCTCAAAAGATTCCTTTTTTTTATGTTTTTTTCTTTTATTTACTAATAGTGTGCTTTCAATGCTTTTTAGGGTTTTGGTGCCTAATATACACAAAACCACTCAGGAGAAAGTTTTCTTGTAATGTCGTTTTCTGTCCCCATATGAAGGGGCTTTGTATTCATTCTGGCGTTTTAGTACCTAATGTGAAAAACACTCAAATTACACGTTTTTCGTAATATTGTTTTGTTTCCTCAAATAGAGTGGTTTTATCGTTTTTCCAGGTTTTGGTGCCTAAAAAGTTGAAAAAAAACTCATAATGCACCTTTTTCGTGACGTTCTTTCTTTTCCTTATCCACGGTATTCTCCATTCATTTTTTTCATTTTTTTTACGTAATAAGCTCAAAACACTTAAACACTTGTTTTTGGATAATATTGTTATTCTTCATAAAGAGTGTTTTCCATGCGTTTTAGCATTCTGGTACATAAGTAGCTAAAAATAATGAAAGGACACGTTTTTGGTCAAGTTGTTTTCTTTTCACATAATGGGTGCTTTCCATGTTTTGTTTTTTTTTTGCGCTTTTTTGACTAAAACGCTGGTAAACTCTCCAAGGACACTTTTATGGAAATGTTTAATTTTCCTATATAGGGTGCTTTCGCATGCATTTTGGCATCATGGCACCTAATAATGTGAAAAACAGTCAAAATACACGTTTTTGGCAATATTGTTCTTTTCTCCATATAGAGTTCTATTGAAGCGTTTTTATCTTTTTGGTGATTTTTTTCTTTTTTTTTTAAGCATTTTGGTGCCTAAGAAGTAAAAAAAAAAAAAGGAAAAAATTATAGACATGTATTTTCGTTTCCTCATATAAGATACTTTTCATGCATTTTGACGTTTTTCTACTTAAGTAGCTTCTTAAAAACACATGCACAAAAAAAAAACTTGTTTTTGGTAATGTTATTCTGTTTCTCCATGAATCGTGTTCTGCAGTCGTTTTAGCATTTTGGTACGTGGGAAGTTCAAAATTATTCAAAACATACGTTTTTCGTTTTTTTTTTTCTTGCATTTTAGTGATTTAGTGACTGGCAGTCAAACACTCAAAAGACACGTTTTTCGAAATCTTGTTTCCTTCCCCTATATCTATTCAGCGTTTTGGTCCCTAACACGCTCATAAAAACTCATTAGACAGGTTTCTGGAAAACTTTGTTTCCTTTCTCTATATAGGATACTTTGCATGCATTTTGTCGTTTATTTATTTATTTATTTATTTTTTTTTTATGTAAAAAGCTCAAAAACACTCAAAATACTTGTTTTTGGTAATGTTATTCTGTTTCTCTATAAGAGTTGTTTTTCGTTATTATTATTATTATTATTATTATTATTATTATTATTATTATTATTATTATTATTATTGTTATTATTATTATCATTATTATTATTATTATTTATTTATTTTCTTTTTATATAGGGCTATTTCCATGTTTTGTTTTTTTGGCATGTTGGTGCATAACACGCTCATAAACAATCAAAATAAATGATTTCTGGAAACTTCTTTTCCGTTCCCATGAATTTTGGCGTATTTTTGGCGCATGAATATTTGGTACCTAACGATGTAAAATAACGTTTTTGTTAATATTGTTCTATTTCTGTACATAGCGTGTTATTCATTCGTTCTAGCGTTTTGATTCCTAGGAAGCTGAAAAAAAAAAATAATATATGTTTATATTAATGTTCTTCTGTTTCCCAAAAATAGGGTACTTTTCATGCATTTTGGTGTTTTTCTACGTAACAAGCTAAAAAAACTCTGAAAATATTTTTTTTTTGGTAAGGTGATTGTGTTTTTCCTTAAAGTGTGTTTTGCGTGCATTTTAGCGTTTTAGTACCTAAGTAGCTCAAAAACACTCAAAGGACTTCATTTTTTAGAAATGTTTCCCGTTTTTCTTCCGTATAGAGTTATTTCTGTGCTTTTAAGCCATTTGGTTCCTAACACGTTCATAAACACTGAAAAGACGCATTATTATTATTATTATTATTATTATTATTATTATTGTTATTATTATTATCATTATTATTATTATTATTTATTTATTTTCTTTTTATATAGGGCTATTTCCATGTTTTTTTTTTTTTTGGCATGTTGGTGCATAACACGCTCATAAACAATCAAAATAAATGATTTCTGGAAACTTCTTTTCCGTTCCCATGAATTTTGGCGTATTTTTGGCGCATGAATATTTGGTACCTAACGATGTAAAATAACGTTTTTGTTAATATTGTTCTATTTCTGTACATAGCGTGTTATTCATTCGTTCTAGCGTTTTGATTCCTAGGAAGCTGAAAAAAAAAAAAAATAATATATGTTTATATTAATGTTCTTCTGTTTCCCAAAAATAGGGTACTTTTCATGCATTTTGGTGTTTTTCTACGTAACAAGCTAAAAAACTCTGAAAATTATTTTTTTTTTGGTAAGGTGATTGTGTTTTTCCTTAAAGTGTGTTTTGCGTGCATTTTAGCGTTTTAGTACCTAAGTAGCTCAAAAACACTCAAAGGACTTCATTTTCTAGAAATGTTTCCCGTTTTTCTTCCGTATAGAGTTATTTCTGTGCTTTTAAGCCATTTGGTTCCTAACACGTTCATAAACACTGAAAAGACGCATTTGAGGAAATGTTTCCATTCCCAATACAGGGTGTTTTGCATGCATTCTGACGTTATGGCAGATAACAATGTTGAAATACATAAAATACATGTTTTTGGTAATGTTGTTCTGTTTTTCCAGATAGATATTCATTCGTTTTAACATTTCGGTACTTAAGAAGCAAAAAAAAAAAAAAAGCTCCGTGCACGTTTCTCGTAATGTCTTTTCGTTTTCCCATACATTGTACTTTCCATGCATTCTAGACATTTTTGCACGTATAAACCTGAAAAACACTTTTTTTTTTTTTTTTTTTTCTTTTGTGTGTGTGTGTGTGTGTGTGTGTGTGTGTGTGTGTGTGTGTGTGTATGTGTGTGTGTGTTAGTTATTTTATTTTCCATAAAGAATGTTTTGCATGCGTTTTAGCGTTTTATTACCTAAGTAGCTTAAAACACTCAAAGGGCGTGTTTTCCGTAAGGTTATTTTCTATTCCCAAATAGGATGCTTTCCGTACTTTTTAGCATTTTGGTGACTAACACGATAAACACTCAAAAGAAACGTTTCTGGAAATCACGTTTCCCTTCTCATATAGAGCGTATTCTATGCATTTTGGCGTGTTTTAATACTTATTTGTGAAATACAATGAAAATACTCGTTTTTAGTAATGTTTTATTTCTCAATATAGAGTGCTATTTATTATTTTTTTATGCGTTTTAGTACATAATAAGCTAAAAACACTTATAATACACGTTTCTCGTAAAGTTCTTTCGTTTCCTCATATAGTTTACTTTCCATGCATTTAGTATGTTTGTACGTATGAAGCTAAAAAAAAAAAAAAAAAAAAAAAGAATAGTTGTATTTGGTAATATTATTCGCTTTATCCATAAAGGGTGTTTTTCAGTGTTTTTGAGCTGCTTACTTAACACAACGCTAAAATGCATGCAAAACACCCTGCATAGAAAAAGAGAATAACATTATTAAAAGCGAGATATTTCAGTGTTTTGAGCTTCTCGAGTACGAAAACGTGAAAACACATGATTAGCACTCTATATATAGAAAAAGAACAACATTAGCAAAATGTAATTTGTGTAATTTGACTTTTTAACAATGTTAGGTACCAAAACGCTAAAATGTATGGAAACCCTCTCATATGGGAAAGGAAACGACATCTCAAGAAACATCTTTTCTGTGCTTTTGTGCATGTTATGCACCAAAACGAAAAAAAAAAGATGAAAAGCACCATATATGTGATTAAAAAATAAAAGTGTCTTTTGAGTGTTTTCAGCTTACGTATCAAAACGTTAAAACGCATGCAAAAAACACCCTTTATGGAGAAACAGAATAACATTACCAAAAGCAAGTATTTGTATGTTTTTTGAGCTTTTAACGTACAAAAACGGCAAAATCCATTGAAACTAAATGAGTGTTTTTGAGCTTCTTAGGTACCAAAACGCGAAAACGCATGAATAGCACTTTATATACAGAAACAAAAATATTTCTAATAGCGTGTATTTTCAGTATATTTCACATTCTTAGGTACGAAAAACGCCTAAATGCACGCAAAGCACTCTCTATATACGGAAATAAAATGAAATTAAAAAAGAGTATGAGCGTGCTACGCACCAAAACGCTACAAACCATGAAAAACACCGTTTTTGAGAAATAAAAATAATACCAAAAACGTCTTTTTCAGTGTTTTTGAGCTTCTTACTTATAAAACCGCCAAAATGCACATAAAATATCCTATATGGGAAAATGAGCAGACGTAACGAGAAACGTGTGTTATGGGTGTTTTTGAGCTTCTTAGGTACCAAAACGTTAAAAGGCATGAAGAGCAATGAAGGCATGAAGAGCAAGAGCCAAAATGCATGGAAAGCACCCTATATGGGGAAAGGAAATTATATTTCCAAAACGTGTGTTTTTAGTGTTTTTCAATGTGTTAGGCACTAATGTGCTAAAAAAAAAAATAATAAATAAATAAAAATAAATAAATGGAATTCACCCTACATGGAAATACAAAACAACTTTATCAAAAACTTGTCTTTTTAGTGATTTTAAACTTCTTATGTACTTAATTACCTAATTAAACAAACATAACCATTACTCAAAATTCAATATTATCATGGCAACTCCTACACCAGCCTCGGAGTCCCCATCTGTGGAGGGGACCACAAATGTCCCCAGGTCGGACTGCTTTTCTGGTATAGACCTTAAGTGTCTTGAAGCCCCCTCTTAACTTTTCTTCATTAACTTCTGCAAGATTCGCGGTCTTAAATCTAATTTTCTATCATTTTTTTTTTTTTTTTATGTAGGAAGGATACTGGCCAAAGGCAACAAAAATCTAATAAAAAAAATGCCCACTGAAATGCCAGTCCCATAAAAGGATCAAAGCAGTGGTCAAAAATTGGTGGATAAGTGTCTTGAAACCTCCCTCTTGAAGAAATTCAAGTCATAGGAAGGTGGAAATACAGAAGAAGGCAGGGAGTTCCAGAGTTTACCAGAGAAAGGCATGAATGATTGAGAATACTGGTTAACTCTTGCGTTAGAGAGGTGGACAGAATAGGGGTGAGAGAAAGTCTTGTGCAGCGAGGCCGCGGAAGGAGGGGAGGCATGCAGTTAGCAAGATCAGAAGAGCAGTTGGCATGAAAATAGCGGTAGAAGACAGCTAGATATGCAACATTGCAGCGGTGAGAGAGGGGCTGAAGACAGTCAGTTAGAGGAGAGGAGTTGATGAGACGAAAAGCTTTTGATTCCACCCTGTCTAGAAGAGCAGTATGAGTGGAAGAGTGGAACCCCCGCAGACATGTGAAGCATACTCCATACATGGACGGATAGGCCCTTGTACAGAGTTAGCAGGTGAGAAAAACTGGCGGAGACGTCTCAGAACACCTAACTTCATAGAAGCTGTTTTAGCTAGAGATGAGATGTGAAGTTTCCAGTTCAGATTATAAGTAAAGACAGACCGAGGATGTTCAGTGTAGAAGAGGGGGACAGTTGAGTGTCATTGAAGAAGAGGGGATAGTTGTCTGGAAGATTGTGTCGAGTTGATAGATGGAGGAATTGAGTTTTTGAGGCATTGAACAATACCAAGTTTGCTCTGCCCCAATCAGAAATTTTAGAAAGATCAGAAGTCAGGCGTTCTGTGGCTTCCCTGCGTGATATGTTTACCTCCTGAAGGGTTGGACGTCTATGAAAAGACGTGGAAAAGTGCAGGGTGGTATCATCAGCATAGGAGTGGATAGGACAAGAAGTTTGGTTTAGAAGATCATTAATGAATAATAAGAAGAGAGTGGGTGACAGGACGGAACCCTGAGGAACACCACTGTTAATAGATTTAGGAGAAGAACAGTGACCGTCTACCACAGCAGCAATATAACGGTCAGAAAGGAAACTTGAGATGAAGTTACAGAGAGAAGGATAGAAACCGTAGGAGGGTAGTTTGGAAATCAAAGCTTTGTGCCAGACTCTATCAAAGGCTTTTGATATGTCCAAGGCAACAGCAAAAGTTTCACCAAAGTCTCTAAAAGAGGATGACCAAGACTCAGTAAGGAAAGCCAGAAGATCACCAGTAGAGCAGCCTTGACGGAACCCATACTGGCGATCAGATAGAAGGTTGTGAAGTGATAGATGTTTAAGAATCTTCCTGTTGAGGATAGATTCAAAAACTTTAGATAAGCAGGAAATTAAAGCAATAGGACGGTAGTTTGAGGGATTAGAGCGGTCACCCTTTTTAGGAACAGGTTGAATGTAGGCAAACTTCCAGCAAGAAGGAAAGGTAGATGTTGACAGACAGAGCTGAAAGAGTTTGACTAGGCAAGGTGCAAGCACGGAGGCACAGTTTCGGAGAACAATAGGAGGGACCCCATCAGGTCCATAAGCCTTCCGAGGGTTTAGACCAGCGAGGGCATGGAAAACATCATTACGAAGAATTTTAATACGTGGCATGAAGTAGTCAGAGGGTGGAGGAGAGGGAGGAACAAGCCCAGAATCGTCCAAGGTAGAGTTTTTAGCAAAGGTTTGAGCAAAGAGTTCAGCTTTAGAAATAGATGTGATAGCAGTGGTGCCATCTGGTTGAAGTAGAGGAGGGAAAGAAGAAGAAGCAAAGTTATTGGAGATATTTTTGGCTAGATGCTAGAAATCACGAGGGGAGTTAGATCTTGAAAGGTTTTGACATTTTCTGTTAATGAAGGAGTTTTTGGCTAGTTGGAGAACAGACTTGGCATGGTTCCGGGCAGAAATATAAAGTGCATGAGATTCTGGTGATGGAAGACTTAAGTACCTTTTGTGGGCCACCTCTCTATCATGTATAGCACGAGAACAAGCTGTGTTAAACCAAGGTTTAGAAGGTTTAGGACGAGAAAAAGAGTGAGGAATGTACGCCTCCATGCCAGACACTATCACCTCTGTTATGCGCTCAGCACACAAAGACGGGTCTCTGACACGGAAGCAGTAGTCATTCCAAGGAAAATCAGCAAAATACCTCCTCAGGTCCCCCCAACTAGCAGAGGCAAAACGCCAGAGGCACCTTCGCTTAGGGGGATCCTGAGGAGGGATTGGAGTGATAGGACAAGATAAAGATATGAGATTGTGATCGGAGGAGCCCAACGGAGAAGAAAGGGTGACAGCATAAGCAGAAGGATTAGAGGTCAGGAAAAGGTCAAGAATGTTGGGCGTATCTCCAAGACGGTCAGGAATACGAGTAGGGTGTTGCACCAATTGCTCTAGGTCATGGAGGATAGCAAAGTTGTAGGCTAGTTCACCAGGATGATCAGTGAAGGGAGAGGAAAGCCAAAGCTGGTGGTGAACATTGAAGTCTCCAAGAATGGAGATCTCTGCAAAAGGGAAGAGGGTCAGAATGTGCTCCACTTTGGAAGTTAAGTAGTCAAAGAATTTCTTATAGTCAGAGGAGTTAGGAGAGAGGTATACAGCACAGATAAATTTAGTATGAGAATGACTCTGTAGTCGTAGCCAGATGGTGGAAAACTCGGAAGATTCAAGAGCGTGGGCACGAGAGCAGGTTAAGTCATTGCGCACATAAACGCAGCATCCAGCATCCAGCTGTAGAACACCACCTCTCTTCTACTAAACTTCATCTTCTTTTTCTCACAGAAACACAGGTGTATGAGGCAACTGACAGTAGCCCCTCTTCTGTTCCCTTCTACTTTCTCTATCCTCATTTTCAATCCAAAGCTGGATGTTGCGTTTATCTGCGCAACGACTGAACCTGATCTCGTACCCACACTCTTGAATCGCCTGAGTTTTCCACCATCTGGCTACGACTATAGAGTCACTTTCAAACTAAATTTATCTGTACTGTATAATTATCTATCACCTAACTTCTCTGACTACAAGAAAATCTTTGACTACTTAACTTCCAAATTGGAGCACATTCTGACTCCCTTCCCTTTTGTGGAAATCTCCTTTCTTGTAGACTTCAATGTTCACCACTAGGATTGGCTTTCCTCTCAACCTTTCACTGACCGTTCTGGCGAACTAGCCTTCAGCTTTGCTATCCTCCACGACCTAGAGGAATTGTCGCAACACCCTACTCGTATTCCTGACCGTCTTGGAGATGCGCCCTATATTCCTGATCCTTTCCTAACCTCTAATCTAATTCTGTTTACGCTCTTACCCATTCACCTCCGTTGCACTCCTCCGATCACAATCTCATATCTGTATCTTGTCCCATCGCTGCAATCCCTTCTCAGGATCCCCCTAAGTGGAGGTGCCTCTGGCGTTTTACCTCTGCTGTTTGGTGGAACATGAGGAGATATTTTGCTTATTTTCATTGGAATGACTACTGGTTCCGTGTAAGAGACCCATTTCCGTGTGCCGAGCCCATAACAGAGGTAATAGTGTCTGGCATGGAGGCGTACTTTCCTCTTTTTCTCGAACCAAACCTTCCAAACCTTGGTTTAATACGGCCTGTTCCCGTGCTATAAGTGATAGAGAGGTGACCCACAAAAGGTAATTGAGCCTTCGATCACCAAAATCTCATATGCTTAATATTTCTGCTCGAAACCATGCCAGGTCTGCTCTTCAACTAGTCAAAACCTTAATTAGTAGAAAGTGTCAAAATCATTCAAGATCTAACTCCCCTCGTACGTTCTGGCATGTAGGAAAAAATATTTGCAATAAATTTGCTTCTTTTTTTTATCCCCTCCTTTACTTCAACTAAATAACAACACTGCTATCACATTTATCTCTAGATCTGAGCTCTTCCCCAAACATTTGCCAAAAAACTCTATCTTGGACGATTCAGGGTTTTTTGTCACTCTCCTCCACCCTCTTACCACTTCATGCTAACTATTAAAAATCTTCGCAATGATGTTTTCCTTGCCCTCGCTGGCCTAAATCTTCGAAAGGCTTATGAATCTGATGGGGACCCTGCTATTAATCTCCGATACTGCACCATCGTGCTTCCACGAAGCACGAGTTGACAGCTCTGTCTGTCAACATCTACCTTTTCTTCTTGCTGGAAGTTTTCTTACATTCAGCATGGTCCTAAAAGTGTGACCGTTCTCATACTTCAAACTTTCATTCTATAGCTTTAATTTCCTGCCTATCTAATTTTTTTAACCAATCCTGAACAGGACTATTCTTAAACATCTGTCACTTTACAACTTTCTATCTGATCGACAGTATGGGTTCCCTCAAGGCCGCTCTATTAGTGGTCTTCCGGTTTCCTTACTGAGTCTGGTCAAACTCTTTTAGAGATAATGGTAAAACTTTTACTGTTGCCTTAGACATGCCTAAAGCTTTTGATAGAGTCTGACACAAAGCTTTGATTTCCTGACTACCTTCTGTCCTGTTCTGTTCTGTCCTGTTATTAACAGTGGTTCTGTCCTGTCACCCACTCTCTTCCTATTATTTATTAATGATCTTCTAAGCCAAACTTCTTGTCCTATTCAATCCTATGCTAATGATACCACCCTGCACTGTTTCACATATTTTCATAGACGTCCAACCCTTGAGGAAGTAAACAGTTCAGGCAGGGAAAGCACACAACACCTGACTTCTGATCTCTCTAAAAATTTCCGATTGGGGCAAAGCAAACTTGATACTGTTCAATGCCTCAAAATCTCAATTCCTCTATCTTTTAACTCGACACTACCTTCCATACAACAATCCCCTCTTCTTCAATAACACTTAACTGTCCCCCTCTTCTGCACTGAACATCCTCAGTCTGTCCTTTTCTTATAATCTAAACTGAAATTTCATATCTGATCTCTAGCTAAAACAACTTCTAGGACGTAAGGCATTCTGAGACGTCTCCGCCAGTTTTTCTGACCGCACTTCCCAGCTGGTAACTCTGTACAAGGCCCTTATCCGTCCATGTATGGAGTATGTTTCACATGTCTGGGAACGTTCCACTCATAACGCTCTTCTAGACTTCATAACTTCTCTTCTAGAGTAGAATCAAGGGCTTTTCGTCTCATCAACTCCTCTCCTCTAATTGACTTTCTTCAGGCTCTCTCTCATTGCCGTAATGTTTCATCTCTATCTGTCTTCTACCGCTATTTTCATGTTAACTGCTCTTCTGATCTTGGTAACTGGATGTCTATCCTACTACCGCGGCCTCACTGCAGAAAATTTTCTTCCTTCTTTCATCCCTATACTGTCCCACGCATCTAATGCAAGAGTTAACTGGTATTCTCAGTGATTCATCCCTTTCTCTAGTAAAATCTATAACTCACTGCCTGCTTCTATATTTCCACCTTCCTTGAAGAGAAAGGTCTCAAGACACTTATTCTTCAATTTCTTACTACCCATACTGAGATGCCAGGGACCGGAATCTCATTGGACTTTTTTGTTACTGGATGTTTGTTGCCCTTGGCCGATGTTCTTCCTATAATGAAAGAAAGAAAAAAAGTATTTTGACTGCTTTTGTGCTTTTTACGTGGTAAACCGTCAAAATGCATGTAAAATATCCTATATATTGAAAGAAATACACAAAACGAGAAACGTGAATTATGAGTGTCTTAGATCTTCTTAGGTAATAAAATGCGAAAATGTGTTAAAACCACTCTATATGGAGAAAGTAACCAACATTACCAGAAACAGGTATATTGAATTTTTTTTTTTTTTTTGAGGTTTTACGTACAAAAACACAAAAATGCATGCAAAGTACTCTTTGGAAAAAAAAAATAAATAAACGAGTATTATGAGTGTTTCTTAACCTCTTATGTACCAAAAAACTAAAACCCATATATACTCTATATGGAGAAAGAGAGCATTGTCAGAAACCTGTATATTAAATGTATTTAACACTCATAGGTGCCGTAAAGAAAAAATGCTTGCAAAGCACCCTATACGGAGAAAGGAAACTACAATTCGATAAACGTGTCATTTCAAAGTTTATGAGCGTGTTATGCATCAAAACGCTAAAAAGCATGGAAAGCCCCTTATATGGGAAAAAAAAACAACATTTCCAAAAATGCATGTAAAGTACCCTATATTGAAAACAAAAAGACATTGTTAGAAAAGTGTACGTGTTTTTGAGCTTATTAGGTATTAGATAAAAGGCAGGGATGGCTCTCTATATGGAGAAACAGAACAATATTACCAAAAACGTGTATTGACTATTTCACATTGTTTACATTGCATATAAAGCAACCTATATGAGGAAAGGAAACGAGATTTCCAAAAACGTGTCTTTTGAGTTTTTATGAATGTGCTATGCACAAAAACGATAAAAAGCATGAAAAACACTCTAAATGGAATGTAAAACATTATTACCATTTTTTAGTATTTTTCAGGTACTTACGTAAAAAAATGGTGAAACGCATACAAAAAAAAAACCTTTATGAACAAAAAAGAAAACTTTTCTAAATACGTTTATTTTGACTGATTTTGAGCTTATTACGTAAAAATATGCAAAAAAAAACCCATGAAAATTAAGCTTTATAGGGAAACGAAAAGACGTGCATTGTGAGACGTTTTCAAACGTGTATTATGAGAGTTTTTGAGATTCTTGAGTACCAAAATGATAAAACGTATAAATAACGTTTTATCTGGTAAAAAAAAAAGAAAAGAACATTACTAAAAACGTATATTTTCAGTGTTTTTCACTTTGCTAGGTAATAAAACGCAAAAATACAGGCAAAACACCTTATATGTGGAACATTTCCAAAAAAATGTGTCTCGAGCGCTTATGAAGGTATTAGGCACCAAAACGGTAAAAAAAAAAAAAATGAAAACGTACGGGGAAACAAAACTACTTTACAAAAAAAAAAAAAAGATTCAGTGTTTTTGAGCTAGTCACATACGAAAGCGCTGAAACGCATCATTATCGGAGAAAGATAATATTACGAAAAAACATGTATTTTGAGAGTTTTTGAGTTTCTTACGTAAAGAAACGCCAAAAAGCAAGGAAAGTACCCTATATGAGGAAACGAAAAGACATTATGAGAAACATGTATTGTGAGACTTTTTGAGCTCCTTAGGTACTAAATCTAGAAAACGCATGAATAGCACTCTATATGGGGAAACAGAAAAAAAAAAAAAAACATGTAT
The DNA here is from genome assembly GCF_035594125.1 of Scylla paramamosain. Classification (NCBI taxonomy): domain Eukaryota; kingdom Metazoa; phylum Arthropoda; class Malacostraca; order Decapoda; family Portunidae; genus Scylla; species Scylla paramamosain. Next base: position 3,884,517 of record NC_087188.1, read on the forward strand.
TTTGAGTGTATTTCACATTGTTAGGTGACAACGCCAAAATCTATCTTAAGAAACCTATGTGAATAAAGAAACGCGTCATTTGATAGTTTATAAGCGTGTTAGGAACAATAACTAAAAAAGCATCTAAAGCACCCTATGTGAAAAAAAAAGATACATTACCAAAAGCGTGTCTTCTAGGTTGTTTTGAGCTACTTACGTACCAAAACGCTAAAACGCATGCAGAACACTTTTAATGGAGAAATGCAATAACATTATCAAAAACAATAATTTTGAGTTTTTTTTTTTTTTTGAGCTTGTTACGTTAAAAGAAAAACGTCAAATGCATGAAAAATAGCCTCTATGATGAAGCGAAAAGACATTACGTGAAACTTAGTAGTATTTTTTTTTTTTTTTTACTTTTTAAGTGCCAAAAACGCAGAAACGAATGAATTGTGCTTTATATAAAAATAAATAAATAAATAAATAAATAACATTACGAAGATCGTGTATTTTGAGTGTATTTCACAATGTTAGATTCCAAAACACAAAAATGCATGCAAAGCTTCCTACATATGGAAACGAAACAATACCAGAAACGTGTCTTTGTGTGTTCTTCATCGTCTTAGCTATCAAAACGCTAAAAAAAAAAAAAAAAAAAATTAAAAAAACATGAAAATCTTTATATTTGGGAATAAAAGACAACATTATAAAAAAAACAATGTTTTTGAACTTCTTATGTACCAAAACGCTAACACATAAGTAAGACACACTTTATGATAAAACAGAGTAACATTACAAAAAAAAAAATAAATAAATAAAATAAAAATAAATAAATAAATAAATAAATATTTTGAATGTTTTTGAGCTTGTTACATAGCACAGCGCCAAAATGCATGCAAATTATTTTTATGGTAAAATTAAAAAAGAAAAAAAAAACATTAAGAGAAACGTATGTTATTGAGCTTATATGATGATACCACACGAAAATAAACGTGCTAATGCCTCTCTATAAGGAGAGAAGAGTAACATTATTAAAATGGCGTAATATTGAGTATTTTTCACATTTTAGGTATCAAAAGCCAAAATGCTTTATATGGAGGAAAGGACAAGACATTTCAAGAAACGTATCTTTTGTTTTTGTGCATGTTAGGTATGAAAACGCTAAAAAAGAATGGAAAGCATCCTATATGGAAAGAGAAAACAGCATTACGAAAAATGTGTCTTTTGGGTGCTTTTAGCTTCTTACGCACAAAAAATATTACCAAAAAAAACAAGTATTTTGAGTGTTTTTGAGCTCCTTATGTATAAAACAGCAAAATTGCATGGAAAATACTCTCTATATGGGAAAGCGAAAAGACATTACAAAAAAACGTGTATTATAAGCATTTTTGAGCTTCTTCTGAACCAAAACGCTAAAATGAATGAATAGCAATATGTATGGAGAAACAGAATAACATTACCAAAAACGTGTATTTTCTGTGTATTTCACATAGGTATGAAAACGTAAAAATGCATACAAAACACCCTATTTGAGGAAAAGAAACATTTCAAGGAACATGTTTTATTAGTGTTTATGAGCTTGTTAGACACCAAAAACGTTTAAAAACATAGAAAGCAATCTATATGAAGAAGCAAAAACAATTTTACAAAAAAAAACGTTTCTTTTTTAGTATTTTGGAACTAAATGTTTCAAAACGCTAAAATGAGTGCAAAACACCTTCTATGGAAAAACAAAATAACGTTAACAAAAAAATATTTTCGAGTCTTTTTTTGAGCTTGTTGCGTATAAAAACGTTGAAATGCATGCAACGTACCTTGTATGGGGAGACGAGAAGACATTACGAGAAATGCTTATTATGAATGTTTTTGAGCTTCTTTCGTACCAAAACTCGAAAACGCATGAGTATATGGAGAAAAGGAACAACATTACCATAAAAGTGTATTTTGAGTTAATTTCACATTATTAGGTAGCAAAAACGCCCAAATGCATGCAAAGTACCCTATATTTAGTAAGGAAACATGTCTTTTGAGTGTTTATGAGCGTGTTAGACACCAAAACGATGAAAAAAAATGAAAGCACCCTATATTGGAAAACAAAAGCAACATTAACAAAATCTTCACTTTTCAAAGGTTTTCTTTACTTTCAAAATTGCAAAAAAAAGGAACGCAAAGCAACCATTATTAAGAACCAGAGTAATATTACGAAGAACATGTTCATGAAAAGTACCCTTCATGGAGAATCAAAATGACATTGCCAGAAACATGTCTTTTGAGTGTTTTTGACCGCATTTGGCACAAAATCGCTTAAAAGCATGAAATTCCCTCTATATGGGAATACAAAACAACATTACGAAAAACGTGACTTTTGAGTGTATGTCTTCTTACATACCAAAACGCGAAAACACATGCACTTGATGATAAAACATAATAGCATTACTAAAAACAATTACTTTGAGAGGTTTTGAGCTTATTACGTGCAAAAAACGTCAAATTCATGCAAATTATCCTGTATGGGGAAAGGAAGGACATTTCTAGAGACGTGTATTATGAGTGTCTTTGAGCTCCTTAGGTACCAAAATGATAAAACGCATGAATAGCACTCTATAGAGAAAAACAGAGAAACATTACCAAAAACGTTTATTTGAGTATATTTGACATTGTTAGGAATGTAAAAGCCAAAATGCATGCAAAGCATCCTATATTTGATAAGAAAAGGAGATTTCCAAAAACGTGTCTTTTGAGTGTTTATGAGCGTGCTATGCACCAAAAATCCTAAAAAGCATAGAAAGAACCCTATATGAGAAAAGAAAAAAAATTACTGAAAACGTTTGTTTTCAGTGTTATATATATATATATATATATATATATATATATATATATATATATATATATATATATATATATATATATATATATATATATATATATATATATATAGGGAGGAGGCAGTAGACACCTGCCGAAACGATAATTACTCCCAGTGAGGTCTAAAGCACTGTTCAGGGGGTGCTGTGAACTTATCATTAAACCCAGCTGTGACCTCACTGAACGTTTCCCTTTGTATCTCACAACACAAGGGGGTAGTCACAGCCTGCCCTCTAAAGACAACTCTCTTCCTCCACACAAAACTACAAGCACCTAATAACACACACACCCTTCACTCCAAAAATTTTAAAATCATGGCGACTCCTACACCAGCCTCGGAGTCCCCATCTGGGGAGGGGACCATAAATGTCCCCAGGTCGGACTGCCTTTCCGTCGACGACCCTAAGTGTCTTGACACCCCCCTCAACTTTTTCTTCATTAACTTCTGCAACATTCGCGGTCTAAGATCTAATTTTCAATCTGTAGAACACCACCTCTCCTCTTCTAAACCTCATCTTCTTTTCCTCACTGAAACTCAGGTGTCTGAGGCAACTGACAGTAGCCCCTTTTCTGTTCCCTCCTACTTTCTCTATCCTCATTTTCGATCCAAAGCTGGATGCTGCGTTTATGTGCGCAATGACTTAACCTGCTCTCGTGCCCACGCTCTTGAATCTTCCGAGTTTTCCACCATCTGGCTACGACTACAGAGTCATTCTCATACTAAATTTATCTGTGCTGTATACCTCTCTCCTAACTCCTCTGACTATAAGAAATTCTTTGACTACTTAACTTCCAAAGTGGAGCACATTCTGACCCTCTTCCCTTTTGCAGAGATCTCCATTCTTGGAGACTTCAATGTTCACCACCAGCTTTGGCTTTCCTCTCCCTTCACTGACCATCCTGGTGAACTAGCCTACAACTTTGCTATCCTCCATGACCTAGAGCAATTGGTGCAACACCCTACTCGTATTCCTGACCGTCTTGGAGATACGCCCAACATTCTTGACCTTTTCCTGACCTCTAATCCTTCTGCTTATGCTGTCACCCTTTCTTCTCCGTTGGGCTCCTCCGATCACAATCTCATATCTTTATCTTGTCCTATCACTCCAATCCCTCCTCAGGATCCCCCAAAGCGAAGGTGCCTCTGGCGTTTTGCCTCTGCTAGTTGGGGGGACCTGAGGCGGTATTTTTCTGATTTTCCTTGGAATGACTACTGCTTCCGTGTCAGAGACCCGTCTTTGTGTGCTGAGCGCATAACAGAGGTGATAGTGTCTGGCATGGAGGCGTACATTCCTCACTCTTTTTCTCGTCCTAAACCTTCTAAACCTTGGTTTAACACAGCTTGTTCTCGTGCTATACATGATAGAGACGTGGCCCACAAAAGGTACTTAAGCCTTCCTTCACCAGAATCTCATGCACTTTATATTTCTGCCCGGAACCATGCCAAGTCTGTTCTCCAACTAGCCAAAAACTCCTTCATTAACAGAAAATGTCAAAACCTTTCAAGATCTAACTCCCCTCGTGATTTCTGGCATCTAGCCAAAAATATCTCCAATAACTTTGCTTCTTCTTCTTTCCCTCCTCTACTTCAACCAGATGGCACCACTGCTATCACATCTATTTCTAAAGCTGAACTCTTTGCTCAAACCTTTGCTAAAAACTCTACCTTGGACGATTCTGGGCTTGTTCCTCCCTCTCCTCCACCCTCTGACTACTTCATGCCTCGTATTAAAATTCTTCGTAATGATGTTTTCCATGCCCTCGCTGGCCTAAACCCTCAGAAGGCTTATGGACCTGATGGGGTCCCTCCTATTGTTCTCCGAAACTGTGCCTCCGTGCTTGCACCTTGCCTAGTCAAACTCTTTCAGCTCTGTCTGTCAACATCTACCTTTCCTTCTTGCTGGAAGTTTGCCTACATTCAACCTGTTCCTAAAAAGGGTGACCGCTCTAATCCCTCAAACTACCGTCCTATTGCTTTAATTTCCTGCTTATCTAAAGTTTTTGAATCTATCCTCAACAGGAAGATTCTTAAACATCTATCACTTCACAACCTTCTATCTGATCGCCAGTATGGGTTCCGTCAAGGCCGCTCTACTGGTGATCTTCTGGCTTTCCTTACTGAGTCTTGGTCATCCTCTTTTAGAGACTTTGGTGAAACTTTTGCTGTTGCCTTGGACATATCAAAAGCCTTTGATAGAGTCTGGCACAAAGCTTTGATTTCCAAACTACCCTCCTACGGTTTCTATCCTTCTCTCTGTAACTTCATCTCAAGTTTCCTTTCTGACCGTTCTATTGCTGCTGTGGTAGACGGTCACTGTTCTTCTCCTAAATCTATTAACAGTGGTGTTCCTCAGGGTTCTGTCCTGTCACCCACTCTCTTCTTATTATTCATTAATGATCTTCTAAACCAAACTTCTTGTCCTATCCACTCCTATGCTGATGATACCACCCTGCACTTTTCCACGTCTTTTCATAGACGTCCAACCCTTCAGGAGGTAAACATATCACGCAGGGAAGCCACAGAACGCCTGACTTCTGATCTTTCTAAAATTTCTGATTGGGGCAGAGCAAACTTGGTATTGTTCAATGCCTCAAAAACTCAATTCCTCCATCTATCAACTCGACACAATCTTCCAGACAACTATCCCCTCTTCTTCAATGACACTCAACTATCCCCCTCTTCTACACTGAACATCCTTGGTCTGTCCTTTACTTATAATCTGAACTGGAAACTTCACATCTCATCTCTAGCTAAAACAGCTTCTATGAAGTTAGGTGTTCTGAGACGTCTCCGCCGGTTTTTCTCACCCCCCCAGCTGCTAACTCTGTACAAGGGCCTTATCCGTCCATGTATGGAGTATGCTTCACATGTCTGGGGGGGTTCCACTCATACTGCTGTTCTAGACAGGGTGGAATCAAAAGCTTTTCGTCTCATCAACTCCTCTCCTCTAACTGACTGTCTTCAGCCTCTCTCTCACCGCCGCAATGTTGCATCTCTAGCTGTCTTCTACCGCTATTTTCATGCTAACTGCTCTTCTGATCTTGCTAACTGCATGCCTCCCCTCCTTCCGCGGCCTCGCTGCACAAGACTTTCATCTTTCTCTCACTCCTATTCTGTCCACCTCTCTAACGCAAGAGTTAACCAGTATTCTCAATCATTCATCCCTTTCTCTGGTAAACTCTGGAATTCCTTGCCTGCTTCTGTATTTCCACCTTCCTATGACTTGAATTCCTTCAAGAGGGAGGTTTCAAGACACTTATCCACCAATTTTTGACCACTGCTTTGACCCTTTTAAGGGACTGGCATTTCAGTGGGCATTTTTTTTTATTAGATTTTTGTTGCCCTTGGCCAGTATCCTTCCTACATAAAAAAAAAAAAATATATATATATATATATATATATATATATATATATATATATATATATATATATATATATATATATATATATATATATATATATATATATATATGGGATAAGAAAACGAGACTTCCAAAAAACGTGTCTTTTGAGTGTTTATGAACCCTATATAAGAAAAAAAAATACTGAAAACTTTTGTTTTCAGTGTTTTTTTTTTTTTAGCTATTTACGTACCAAAACGCTAAAACCCATGTAAAAAATATGTATATGGAGAAACATATAAATATCAATATAAACAAGTATTTTGAGTGTTTTTTTTTTTGAGCTTATTACGTAGTAAAACGCAAAAATGCATGCAAAGTACCTTATATGGGAAACGAAATGTTTTTGAGCTTCTTAGGTACCAGAACGCTAAAAGGTATGAATAGCAATATATATGTTGAGAAATAGAAGAACAATAAGAAAAATTACATTTTGAGTGTATTTCACATTCTTAGGTACTAAACTACCAAAATGTAAAGCACTTAATGTGGGAAGAAGAAACGACATTTTCAGAAACGTGTGTTTTGAGTGTTTTTGAGCGTGCTGGGCATGTAAAAGTTAAAAAGCATGGAAAGCACCCTATACTTGAAAACAAAACATTACTGTTACGAAAGCACAAACCTCAGCACTCCCGTAGACGCCCACAATTCCCCGACAGTCAGGACAGCACTCGGGAACACCAGCAGGCTAGACAAGAGATGCTAAGGGTACCACGTCCCACGTGATTCACGCACAGCCAGACAGAGCGGGTAGACAAACAGTGGGCAACACTTTCTTCCTTTACTAGTTCCGTTAGTTACAGGCAGTTACAGACACAGGCAGGGACAGTCAAACTCTTCAGGCTCACGCAACAGGCACTCGGCACGGAGGACACGCAAAGACAAGTTATCCAGAGCGGGGCCAACAACACACTGCCCAGTCACTGCAGTCACGCGACTTCTCTCCCGCCATCCATGCACCACTGCCAGACACCAGGCACAGCTGACACACACACACGCACGTCACACACTCAATCCCACAGAAAGAAATAAAGGCAACTTAGACTAAACAACAATAATACCCGGGCGTTACATTACCATTAAAATTATGCTTTAGTCTTTTTGAGGTACTTGCGCACCAAAACGATAAAACGCATGGAAAACACCGTTTGTGGACATACAAAATAATATTACCAAGAACAAGTATTATGAGAGTTTCAGAGCTTGTTACCTAGTAAAACGCCAAGTTGCATGGAAAGCTCCCTATATGGAGACACGGGAAAAACGTGTATTATGAGTGCTTGAGACTCTTAGGTACCAAAATGCTAAAACGCATGAACAGCACTCTATATGAAGAAATATAATAGTATTACCAAAAAATCATATAGTGAGTGTGTTTAACATTATTAGGTATCAAAACGCCAAAATGCATTGACATCACTATATATAGGGACATAAAACGACATATATAGAAATGTGTCTTTTGAGTGTTTCTGAGCGCGTAAGGCACCAAAACGTAAAAAAAAAAAAAATAAAAAAAATTGAAATCACTCTATATGCGAACACAAAATATCATCAAAAACGTGTCTTTTGAGTGTTTTTGCGCTACTTACAAACCAAAACACTAAAATACACCAACAACAATTTTTAACTAAAAACTGAAAAAAAAACATTACAAAAATTATTTAGAAGTGTTTTTCAGTTTGTAACGTAGAAAAACGCCAAAATACATGCAAAGTATCCTATATGAGGAGACGAAAAAACATCATAGGAAATGTGTATTATGAGGATTTTTGAAATTCTTACGTATCAAAACGGGAAAACGCGTTGTTACCACTCAATATGGAGAAACCGAACAACATTTCCAAAAACTTTTGATTTGAGTATTTTTCACATTGTTAGGTACCAAAACAAAATTACATGGAAAGATTCTTCTTATATGGGGAAACGAAACGACATTACAAGGAACGTATCTTTTGAATGTTTTTGTGTTGTAAGGCACCAAAACGTAAAAAAAAAAAACATGAAAAGCACTGTTTGTGAATAAAAAGAAAACAAAAATTACTAAAAACTCGTCTTTTCAGTGTTTTTTTTCATTTTCTTACAAAAACGCTAAAACGCTATTAAAAAAAAAAAACTTATCTAGAAATACAATAACATTTCCTTGAACAAGTATTTTGAGTGCTTTTGAAGTTTTTACATACAAAGACGCAAAAAATGCATGCAAAATACCCTATATGTGTATACGAAAGAATATTATGAGACACATGTATTATGAGAATTTCTTAGACGGTAAAAGGCTAAACCGCAGGAATAGCACTCTATATGGAGAAAAATAACAATATTTTGAGTCTATTTCACATTGTTTGGTGGGATAACCCCAAAATGCAGGCAAAGCAAAAAAAAAGTGTTTTTTATTTATTTATTTATTTTTTACATACTTATGAAAACGCTAAAATGCATACAAAACAACCTTTATAGATAAACAAAGTATCATTACAGAAAAAAAAAAGTATTTCATGTTCGTTTGAGCATATTACACTGAAAAAACGCCAAAATGGAAAGTACCTAATATGGGGAAACGAAAACATTTTACGAGAAACGCGCATTATGAGAATTTTGGAGCTCGTTAGTAACCAAAAACGCTAAAACTCATGAATAGCACTCTATATGGAGAAAGGGAGCTTCATTACCAAAAACGTGTATTTTTAGTGTTTTCACATCATTAGGAACCAAAATGGCAAAAATGCATGAAAAGCCTCCTATATGAGGAAGCGAAACGACATCAGCAGAAGCGTATCTTTTGAATGTTTTTGAGCGTTAGGAAGCAAAACGATAAAAGAATAGAAATCACCTTATATGGGAATAGAAAGCAAAATTACAAAAAAAAAAAAAAAAAAAACATGTCTTTTAGATGTTTTTAAACTTATGTACCAAAACGCTAAAACGTATGTAAAACTCCCTTTATGAAGAAAACAATAACATTAACAAAAAACAAGTGTTTTTGAGTGTTTTGATAATGTTACGTAAAAAATCGTCAAAATACATGCAAATTTCTATATAAGGGTAAACAAAAGGACAGATTTTTTAGGTTCTTAAGTACATTAAAACGCATGAAGAGCAATTTATATGGAGGAAAAAACTCTATTTGGCGAAACAGAGCAACATTACCAAAAAGGTGTATTTTGGGTGTATTTTACATTGTTAGGTACCTTACTGCTAAAATACATGTAAATCACCCTATATGGGAGAAAGAAAAAGCCATTTCCAGAAACACGTATTTTGAGTGATTATAAGTTTCTTAGCCACCAAAACGCTAAAAATGATCGTAAACACCTTCTCTGTGAGAAAAAAATAATAATAATGGAAGGCAGCCTATATGGAAAAGGAAAATAACATTAAAAAAAATGTTTCTTTTGAGTGTTTTTGAGCTATTGACGTACCAGAACACTAAAACGCATGCAAAACTCCCTTTATGGACGAAGAGAATAACATTACTAAAAACAAGTATTTTTTTGTTTGTTTTTGAGCTCGTTACGTACAGAGACGCCAAAATGGATGCAAAGTACCCTAATAGGAAACCGAAATGACCTTACGAGAGACTTGTTTTAAGAGTGTTTTTAATCTTCTTAGGTACAAAAACAATAAAACGGACAATCAGCAGTCTAAATGCAGAAACAGAAGAACATTACAAAAAAGAACGTGTATTTTCAGTGCATTTCACACTGTTAGGTAACAAAACGCCAAATGCATGCAAAACACCCTATATGGGGAGAAGAAACGACATTTCCAGAAACGAGTCTTTTTGACATTTAGTGTATTTTGAATGTATTTCTCATTGTTAGGCACCATTATGACAAAATGCATGCAAAGCAATCTATATGGAGAAGTGAAACGAGATTTCCAGAAACGTGTCTTTTGACGACAAAATGCACCTAAACGAAAAATAAAACATTATGAGAAACATGTTTTTGAGCTTCTTATTTACCAAAACGTTAAAAGACATGAACAGCAATCTATATGGAGAAACGAAAAAAAAAAAAAAGTATTTTAGGCGTATTTTACATTGTTAGCAAAACGCCAAAAACATAGAAAGCAACCTATATGGGGAAAGAAAACGAGATTTCCACCTGCCTTTTAAGTGTTTTCAGCGTATTAAGCAGTAAATCGAAAAAAAAAAAAAAACGTGATTCACCCTATTTTTTAATACAAAATAATTTTATGAAAAACGTGTCTTTTGCGTGTTTTTGAACTTCTTACGTACCAAAACGCTGAAATTTATGGAAAACAGACTTTATTGAGAAACATTACGAAACATTATGGAGAACATTACGAAAAAAAAAAAAACAAGTACTTTGTTTTGAGCTTGCTTCGTAGAAAACTTCAAAATTCATGCAAAGTACCCTATATATTGAAACAAATAGAGATTACGAGTTACGTGCATTATGATTGTTTTTTCCATCTTCTTGGGTAACAAAACGCGAAAACGCGTTAAAACCACTATATATATATAGAGAAACAGAACATTATGAAAGTGTTTATAGTGTTTTTGAGCTTTTACATACAAAAACGCAAAAAAATGCCTCGAAAATACTTAATATGGGGAAACGAAAAGACATTACGAGAAACGTGTATTATGAGTGTTTTTGAGCTTTTTAGGTACGAAAAAAATAAATAAATAAAATAAATAAATAAAATGCATGAATAACACTCTCTATGGAGAATCATAACAACGTTCAAATGCATGAATATTTTACATTGAAATGAATGCGAAGCACCACGTATTTAAAAAGGAAATAAAATTTCCATGAATGTATCTTTTGAAGGCTTATGAGCATGTTACACATTAAAACGCTAAAAAGTATTGAAAGCACCTTATATGGCAAAAGAAAAAAAAAACTACCAAAAACGTTTCTTCACAGTATTTTTAAGCTACTTACGCACAAAAATGGAAAACACATGCAAAACAACTTGCGTGGAAACAAAATAATATTACCAAAACTAGTTTTTGAGTGTTTTTTAACTTCTTACGAATAATATCGCCCAAATGCATGAATAGTTCCATACGTGGGGAAATGGTAAGATATTACGAGAAAATTGTACTATAATTGTTTTTGAGATTTTTAGGTACCAAAACGCTAAAAGGCATCAATAGCATTCTATATGGAGAAACATAACAACATTGCGAAAAACGTGTATTTTGAGTGCATTACACATTGTTAGATACCAAAACGCCAAAATGCATGTTAAGGACCCTATATAGGGAAAGGAAAAGATATTTCAAGAAACGTGTCATTTGAGTGTTGTGCTAGGCACCAAAACGAGAGAAAAAAAAAGGATGAAAAGACCAAAATGGTAAACAAAATATAATTACCATAAACGCCTTTTTTTCTGTGTTATTAGTTTTTTTATGTATGAAACTCCTGAAACGTATGCAGAAAATGTATCATGGAGAAACAAAATGATTTTTCTAAAAACGTTTATTTTAAGTGTTTTTGTTTCTTACTTAGAAAATGCAAAAATGCATGCAAAGTTCTCAATATGAGTAAAAGGAAAAGACATTAAGACATGTATTATGAGTTTTTGAGTTTCCTAGGTACCAAAATACTGAAATGCATGAATAGCACTCTATATTGAGAATTAGTATAACATTACAAAAAAAAAAAACATGTATTTTCAGTGTATTTCACATTAATAGCTACCAAAACGCGAAAATGATGGCAAAGCACCCTATATGTGGAAAAGAAGAGATATTTCCAGGAACGTGTATCGAGTGTTCATGAGCAGGTTAGGCACCAAAACGCTTTTAGGGAGGAACACATTAACATTACGAAAAAAAAAAAAAAAAACAGTATTTTGAGTGTTTTTAAGCTTGTTTCGTTAAACAAAAAAAAAATCTAAAATGCATGAAAAGTAAACAAGAAAAAAAGATATAAGGAAACGAGAAGACATTTCAAGAAACTTGTATTATAACTGTTTTTGTTCTTATCATGCACCAGAACTCGAAAACGCATGAATAACACTCGATATAGAGAAGCAGAATTAACAAAACCGTGTATTTTGAGTGTATTTCAGATTGTTAGGTACGAAAATGCCAAAGTGCATACAAACCACCCTATAAGAAGTTTGAAAACGAAATTTCAAAAGAAACCAAAACACTAAAAACCATGGAAAGCACCCTATATTGGAAAACGGCAAAATTAAAAATGTCTCCTCAGTGTATAGAGATACTTACGTACAAAAACTTAAAATCGCATGCAAAACTCGAATTATAGAGAAACACACACAAAAAAAAAAACTACCCAAAACAAGTATTTTCAATTGTTTTGAGCTTCTTACATAGAAAAACGCAAAAATGCATGGAAAATAGCCTTTATGGTAAAACAAAACGTCATTACAAGTAACGTGTTATTTAAGTGTTTTTGAATGTGTTAGGCACCAAAACAGTAAAAAAAAAATATTGAATTCACTATATATGGGAATACAAAACAACATTACGAATAACGTGTCCTTTGAGTGCTTTTTTTTTTGTCCTTTTAAGACTTCCTTTTTTTAACTTTTGACGTTTTGACTTTTGAGCTTGTTGCCTCCAAAAACGACAAAATACATGTTAAGAAAACGAAAAGACATTACGAAAACGTGTTTTGTGTTATTTAGCTTCTCAGGAACCAAAACGCTAAAATACATGAATAGCGCCCGATATTGAGAAACATAACAACATTAACAAAAACGTGTGATTTGATTGTATTTCACATTGTTAGGTACCAAAACGCCAAAATACATATAAAGCACCGTATTTGGGGAAAGAAAGCAAGATTTCCAGAAACATGTTTTTTTTTTTTTTTAAGTTTATAAGCGTTCAAGCTACAAAAACACTAAAATACATGGAAATACCCTATATTGAAAAACAAAACATCAAGAACAACGTTTGTTTATAGTGTTTTGATTTACTTACATAAGAAAACGGTAAAATGCATGCAAAACACTCTTTGTATAAAAAAAATAGTGTTTTTAAGCTTGTTACGTACAAAGACACACACACAAAAAAGCGTGTATTATGAGTTTATTTATTTATTTATTTATTTATTTATTTATTTATTTTTAGCTTCTTAGGTACCAAAACGCTAAAACACATGAATAGTACTGTAAACGTTAAAACGCATGTGAAACGCGTTTTATGGAGATACAATATGACATTACCATAGTCAAGTATTTTAAGTGTTTTTGAGTTTCTTACGTAGACAAACGACAAAATTCATGTAAATTGCCCTATATAAGGAAGCGAAAAACATCACGAAAACCATGCATTATGAGTGTTTTTGATATCATAGGTACCAGAAACACGAAAATGCGTTATTACCACTCTATATTGAGAAAAAGAACATTAAAAGAAATATACATATAATATGTAAACTCCAAAATGCATTGAGAACACTTAATATGGGGTAAACGACACCATATTCTAAGAAACGTATCTTTTTTTTTTTGTATGTTAGGCACCAAAACGTAAAGAAAAGCATGTAAGGCACCCTATATGGGGAAAAAAAAAAAAACTTTACAAGAAACGTGTTTTTACTGTTTTTTGAGATATTTACGTATTGAAACGCTAAAATGCATGAAAAACATTCTTTATGGAGAAACATAATAACATTACCCCCCAAAAAAGTATTTTGAGTTTGACATTGTTACGTATAAAAACGCCAAAATAGATGCAAATTACCCTACATAGGGAAATGAAAAGACATTACGAGAAACGTGTATTATAAGTGTTTTTGAATTTTCTTACGTACCAAAACTCGAAAATGCATAAATAGCTCTCCAAAAACGTACCAAACCGCACAAATGCATGCAAAGCACTCTTTATGGGGTAAGGAAAAATAAAACGTGTCTTATGAGTTCGATGAACGTGTTAGATAACAAAACGATAAAAAAAAAAGCATGGAAAGCACCATATACAGAAAGATAAAACATTTCCAAAAAAGTCTCTTTTCAGTATTTTTGTTTACTTTCAAAAACGCAAAAACGCATGCAAAACACGCATTAAGGAGAAACAGAATAACATTACCAAAAACTAGTATTTTTTTTAGTGTTTTTTGAACTTGCTACGTAGAAAAACACCAAAATGCGTGGAAAGTGCCCAATACGAGGTTTCGAAACGACTTTACCAGAAACGTCTCTTTTGAGAGTTTTTGAGCGTGTTAGGCACCAAATCACTAAAAAGCATGGATTTCACCTTATATGAGTCCAAAACAAGATTACGAAAAACGTGTCTTTTGAGCGTTTTTGAACATCTTTCGTACCAAAATGCTAAAACACATGCAAAACACCTTTGATGGAGAAACGTAATAACATTACAAAAACAAACATGTTGAGTGTTTTTGAGCTTGTTACGTACAAAACCCCCCCTCAAAAAAAAAAAAAGATGCAAAGCACCCTATATGGGGAAACGAAAGTACATTCACAGAGTCGTTTATTATGAGTGTTGATGAGCTTCTTAGGTACCAAAACCGGTAAGCAGCATGAATAATACTTTATAGGGAGAAACAAAGAAGCATTAATAAAAACGTGTATTTTGAATGTATTTCACATCGTTATGTACTTAAACGGCAAAATACATGCAAAACACCCTACACTGGATAAAGAAACGAAATTTCCAGAAATGTGTTTTTTGAGGTTTTATGAGCATGATATGCACCAAAATGCTAACAAGCATAGAAAATACCATATATAAAAACACAGCAATATTTCTTTAAAAAAAAATTCTCTTTTCAGTGTTTTTTTTTCTACTTTCGTACCAAACACTAAAACGCATACAAAACACACTTTATAGAGAAACATAATAACATTACCATAAACAAGCATTTTAAGTGTTTTTTTTTTTTAGTTTCTTGTGTAGAAAAAAGCCAAAATGCATATAAAGTTCCTTATATGAAAGAAAAAACGTGCATTACGAGTATGTTTCTGCTTCTTAGGTACCAGAGCACTAAAATGCATGAATAACATTATATATTGAAAAATAGAACAACATTACTAAAAAACATAAATTGCGTTTCAACATTGTTAGGTACCAAAACGCAAAAATGCAAGCAAAGCACCCTCTATGGGGTAAGAAAACAAGATTAAAATAAAAAGCCAACTCGTTTTTGAGTGTTTTTTTTTTTCAGCGTGTTAGGCACCAAAACGCTAAAAAAAAGGATGGAATTCAGCGTATATGGGAATACGAAATAACTTTAAGAAAAACGAGTTTTTTTTTTAATGCTTTTGAGCTTCTTATGTACGAAGAAGCTTAAACGCTTGCAAAACATCCTTTATGAAGAAATACAAGAACATTAACAAAAACAACTATTTTGAGTGTTTTCGAGTTTTTGCGTAAAAAAAATGCCATAAGTCATGTAAAGTACTCTACATGGGAAAACTAAAGGACATTATGAGAAACTTGTATATGGAGTGTTTCTTGTACGCTCTATATGGAAGAAAAAAGAGCATTATTAAAAACTTGGATTGTGAGGATTTTTCACGGTTACCAAAACGCCAGGATGCATGCAAGGAAAATAGACATTATTAAAAACGTGTCTTCTGTGTGTTTTTGAGCTTGTTAGGCAGAAAAAACGCTAAAAAGCATGGAATTCACCCTATATGGGAATACAAAACAACTTTACGGAAACATTTTTTTTTAGTGTTTTTAACTTCTTACGTAGCGAAGAGCATGAAAAATACAATAAATTATCCCCCCACCTAAAAAAAAGTATTTCATCATGTTAAGTAACAAAACACTAAAATAAATGCAAACCACCGTGTATGAGGAAAAGAAAGGAAATGTAAAAAAAAACTTGTCTTTTGAGTGTTAATGAGTGTTACGAACCAACAATCTAAAAAAGCATGGAAAGCACCCACTACTGGGAAGCAAAACAGGATTAACAAAAACGTGATTTTTTATTGTTTTTCAGTTAGGTTCCAAAACGCAAAAATGCATACAGTGGACAATCTATGGAGAAAAAACGATATTTTTAGATATGACTCTTTTTCAGTGTTTATTAAAGTGCTAGGTAAAGCATGTAAAGCACCCAATATCGAAATAGAAATAAACATTATCAAAAACGTGTCTTTTGAGTTTTTTTTCAGCCTTTTAAGTACCAAAACGCTTAGATTCATGGAAAACGCCCTGTATTGGGAAAGGAAACTACATATGTATAAACGTGTCTTTTCAGTGTTTTTTTTTTTTTTTTTTGCTTTCTACGTACCAAAACGCTAAAACGCACGCAAAAACATCCTTTATAGAAAAACAGGATAACATTATCACAAACAAAATTTTGAGTGTTTTTGAGCTTATATACAAAATACGCCAAAAAAAAGTAAACTATATTGTGCAACGAAAGAACATTACGAGAATCGCGTATTATGAATGTTTTTTGAGCTTGTTAGGTATCAGAACGCTAAAATCCATGAATATCAGTCTACAAGGAAAAAGCGAATAACATATAGCAAAGACAAATTTTCTGAGAGCGTTTTACATTATTAGGTACTAAAACGCCAAAATGCATTGAAAAAAAAAAAAAAACACTATATGGGAAAAACAAACGACATATCCAGAAACATGTCTTTTGAGTATTTATGTGCGTGTTAGGCACCAAAACGCTAAAAAGCATGGAAATATGGGAATACAAAACAACATTATGAAAACCTTGTTTTTTTTATGTTTTTGAGGTATTTACATACCAAAACGCTAAAATGCAGACAAAACATCCTTTAAGGAAAACATAATAAAATTTCCCCAAAAAATGTATTTAGAGTGTTTTTTTGAGCTTACGTAAAAAAAAGCGAAAATGCATGAAAAGTACCCTATATTTAGGAAAGGAAAAGATATTACGAAAAACGTGTGTTATGAACAGTTTTGAGCTTCATAGGTATCAATAATCTAAAGCACATGTATATCATTATATATGGAGACAGAAAAACATTAAAATAAATGTGTATATATATATATATATATATATATATATATATATATATATATATATATATATATATATATATATATATATATATATATATATATATATATATATATATATATATATATATATATATATATATATATATATATATATATATATATATATATATATATATATATATATATATATATATATATATATATATATATATATATATATATATATATATATATATATATATATATACACCAATATACATATACATATATATATATATATATATATATATATATATATATATATATATATATATATATATATATATATATATATATATATATATATATATATATATATATATATATATATATATATATATATATATATATATATATATATATATATAATCGGTATGAATAGTAGTGAAGAAACAAAACAACATTACCAAAAGCGTGTATTTTGATTGTATTTAACATTGTGACAAAATGCACGCAAAGCACTGTATATGAAGAAAGGAAACAAGACTTCCAGAAATGTGTCTTTTGATAAATTAAGAGCATGCTAGGCACCAAAACGCTAAAAAAGCATGGAAAGCACCCTATATGGGAAAGCAAAACAACATTACCATAAACGTTTCTTTACCGCATCCTTACCAAAACGATAAAACTAACGCAGAACACATTTTATGGAGAAAGATAATAGTATCACTAAAAATAAGTATTTTAAGTACTCTTGTACTTCCTATGTAAAACAACGAGGAAATGCATGCAAATAACGCTATATGGGAAAACGAAAAGACATTCCGAGAAACGTGTATTATGAGTGTTTTTGAGCTTATCAGGTACCAAACTACTAAAAGCCATGAATAGTATTCTATATAGAGAAACGGAACAACATTACCTAAATCGTGTATTTTGAGTGTATTGCAAGTAAAGCACTGTGTATAGGGAAAGAAAACATGATTTTCCGAAACGTGTCTTTTTAGTGTTTATGAGCGTGCTAGGCAACCAGTATAATAAAAAAAAAAAAACATGAGAACACCTTATATGAGAAAACAAAATATTACCAAAAAAGTCTTTTTTTCAGAGTTTTTGAGGTATTTACGTTCCGAAACGCTCAAACACATGCAAAATACACTTAATTGATTATTATCATTATTAAAATCCAATAAAAAAAATAAAAAAAAACTTTGAGATGCCATTCCCATAAAAGATTCCAAAGCGGTAGTCAAATATAAAAGGATAAGTGTCTTGAACCCTTCCTCTTGAAGGAATTCAAGACATAGGAAGGTGGAAATACAGAAGCTAGCAAGGAGTTCCAGAGTTTACCAGAGAAAGAGATGAATGAATACTGGATAATTATTGCACTAGAAAGGTCGACAGAATACGGGTGGATTCTTGAAGGAATTCAAGTCATAGGAAGGTGGAAATACAGAAGATGGCAGAGAGTTTCAGAGTTTACCAAAGAAAGGGATGGATGAATTCTGCTTAACTATTGCATTAGAGTGGTGGGCAGAATAGGGGTGAGAGAAAGAAGAAAGTCTTGTGCAGCAAGGTCGCGGTAGGAGGGCAAGCACGCAGTTTGCAAGATCAGAAGAGCAGTTAGAATGAAATAGGAGTAGAAGACAGCTAGAGGTGCAACATTGCGGCGATGAGAGAGGCTGAAGACAGTCAGTAAGAGGAGAGTTGATGAGACGAAAAGCTTTTGGTTCCACCCTATCTAGGAGAGCGGTATGAGTGAAAAAACCACAGTCATGTGAAGCATACTCCATACATGGACGGATAAGGCCCTTGTACAGTTAGCAGCTTGGGAGGGAGAGGGGGGAGAAAAAACTAGCGGAGACGTCTCAGAATACCTAACTTCGTATAAGCTGTTTTAGCTAGAGATGAGATATGAAGTTTCCAGTTCAGATTATAAGTAAAGGACAGACCGAGGATGTTCATTGTAGAAGAGGGGGACTGTTGAGTGTCAATGAAGAAAAGGGGATAGCTGTCTGGAAGGTTGTGTCGAGTTGATAGATGGAGGAATTGAGTTTTTGAGGCATTGAACAGTACCAAGTTTGTTCTGCTCCAAACAAAAAATTTAGAAAGATTAGAAGTCAGACTTCCCTGCGTGAGATGTTTCCTTCCTGAAGTGTTGGACGTCTATGAAAAAGACGTGGGAAAGTGCAGGGTGGTATCATCAGCATAGGAGTGGATAGAACAAGAAGTTTGGTTTAGAAGAGAGTGTGTGACAGGACAGAACCCTGAGGAACACCACTGTCAATAGATTTAGGAGAAGAACAGTGACCGTCTACCACAGCAACAATAAGACGGTCAGAAAGGAAACTTGAGATGAAGTTACAGAGAGAAGGATAGAAATCGTAGGAGGGTAATTTGGAAATCAAAGCTTTGTGCCAGACTCTATCAAAGGCTTTTGATATTTCCAAGACAACAACAAAAGCTTCACCAAAATCACTAAAAGAGGATGACCAAGACTCAGTAAGGAGAGCCAGATCACCAGTAGAGCGGTCTTGACGGAACCCATACTGGCGATCATATAGAAGGTTGTGAAGTGATAGATGTTTAAGAATCTTCCTGTTGAGGATATATTGAAAAACTTTAGATAGGCAAGAAATTAAAGTAATAGGACAGTAGTTCAAGGGATTAGAACGGTCACCCTTTTTTTAGGAATAGGGTGAATGTAGGCAAACTTCCAGACAGAAGAAAAGGTAGATGTTGACGAACAAAGTTGAAAGAGTTTTTTTTTTTTTTTTTATGTAGGAAGGATACTGGCCAAGGACAACAAAAATCTAATAAAAAAAAATGCCCACTGAAATGCCAGTCCCTTAAAAGGGTCAAAGCAGTGGTCAAAAATTGGTGGATAAGTGTCTTGAAACCTCCCTCTTGAAGGAATTCAAGTCATAGGAAGGTGGAAATACAGAAGCAGGCAAGGAGTTCCAGAGTTTACCAGAGAAAGGGATGAATGATTGAGAATACTGGTTAACTCTTGCGTTAGAGAGGTGGACAGAATAGGAGTGAGAGAAAGAAGAAAGTCTTGTGCAGCGAGGCCGCGGGAGGAGGGGAGGCATGCAGTTAGCAAGATCAGAAGAGCAGTTGGCATGAAAATAGCGGTAGAAGACAGCTAGATATGCAACATTGCGGCGGTGAGAGAGGGGCTGAAGACAGTCAGTTAGAGGAGAGGAATTGATGAGACGAAAAGCTTTTGATTCCACCCTGTCTAGAACAGCAGTATGAGTGGAACCCCCCAGACATGTGAAGCATACTCCATACATGGACGGATAAGGCCCTTGTACAGAGTTAGCAGCTGGGGGGGTGAGAAAAACTGGCGGGCATGAAAAACTTTGACAGGAGGGCATGGAAAACATCATTACGAAGAATTTTAATAGGTATCATGAAATAGTCAGAGGGTAGAGGAGAGGGAGGAACAAGCTCTGAATCATCCAAAGTAGTGTTTTTAGCAAAGGTTTAGCTTTGTATTGAAAATGAGGATAGAGAAAGTATGAGGGAACAGAAAAGGGTCAACTGTCAGTTGCCTCAGACATCTGAGTTTCAGTGAGGAAACGAAGATGAGGTTTAGAAGAGGAGAGGTGGTGTTCTCCAGACTGAAAATTAGATTTTAGATTGCGAATGCTACAGAAGTTAATGAAGAAAAATTCGAGGGGGGTGTGAAGACAGTTGGGATCCTTATCAGAAGATCAATCCGACCTGGGTACATTTGTGGTCCTGTGTTCAGATGGGGACTCCGAGGCTGGTATAGGAGTCGCCATGATAATTTACAATTTTTCAGTGAAGGGTGTGTGTGTGTGTGTGTGTGTGTGTGTGTGTGTGTGTGTGTGTGTTATCAGGTGTTTTTAGTTTTGTGTGGAGGAAGAGAGTTGTCTTTAGAGGAAAGGATGTGACTGCCCCCCATGTGTTGTGAGACACAAAGGGAAACGTTCAGTCAGGACACACTTGGTTTTAATGATAAGATCTCAGCACCCCCTGATCTAGTGCTTTAGATCTAACTGGATGTAATTTTCGTTTCGGCAGATGAAGAAATAGTAAAAACTTTTAAAATAGTAAAAGTTTTTTTTCTTAAAAAAAATCGTGTATTTTATTTTTTTGAGCTTCGCACATAGAAAGGGGCAAGATGCAGGCTCTTGCCTGCATCTTGCCCCTTGATACTCTATATGATGAGAAAAAAAAAAACGACGTGAAACGTGTATTATGAGAGTTTTTGAGCTTACTTTCTCCCGGAATGCAAAAATGCATCAATAGCACTTATATCGAAGAATAAAACGATATCATCAAAAAAGTGTATTATGAGTGTTTTTCACATTATTAGGTACCAAAACGCCGAAATGCATACAAACCTCCATATATGGGGAAACGAAACGACATTAACAGAAACGTTTCCTTTCAGTGTTTTTGAGCGTGGTAGACACCAACACACTAAAAAGAATGGAAACCACCTTATATATGTACATAAAACAACATTACGAAAAAAAATGTCTTTTAGAGTTTTTGAACTTATTACGTACCAAAACGCTAAAGCGCATGCAAAACATTCTTTATGGAGAAACAAAGTAAAATGAAAAAAAAAATAAAAAATCAAGTACCATATAGGGGGAAATGAAAAGACATTACAGGGAAACGTGTATTACAAGTGTTTTTTTAACTTCTTAGCTACCAACACGCTTAAAACGTATGGATAGCACTCTATAAAGAAAAAAAGAACAATATTACTAAATACGTGTATTTTGAGTGTATTTTACATTATTAGGTGTCATAACGGTAAAATTCATGTAAGAGATATGGAAACAATATTACCAATAACGTGTCTTTTGAGTATTTTTGAGCTACTTACATGCCAAAACACAAAAAATACGCATGCTAAAATCCTTTATGGAGAAACACAATAATTACAAAAAACAAGTATTTTGAGTGTTTAAAAGAAAAAAAAAACGTCAAAATGCATGGAAAGTACCTTATCTGAGGAAATGAAAACATATTATGAGAAACGTGTATTATGAATGTTTTGAGCTTCTTAGGTACTAAAACTCGAAAACGCATGAATATGAATAGGAATATAAGGAGAAAATGGACATTACCAAAAGCGTGTATTTCGAAAGTTTCACACTGTTAGGTACCAAAATACTAAAATGCTTTTACCAAAGAGAGTTTATATTCGTCATAGGCACCAAAACGCTGAATAGCATGGAAAGCATCCTATATGGGAAAACAAAAACACTATTATCAAGAACTCTTCTAATTTTTTTTATCTACTTACGTACAAAAACGCAAAAAACATGCAAAAACACGCTTTATGGAGAAACAGAATAACATTACCAAAAACAAGTATATTTATTTATTTATTTATTTTTTTTTTTTTTGAGCTTGTTACGTAGAAAACGCCAGAATGCATGGAAGTACCTTTTATGGACAAACGAAAGGGCATCACGAGACGTGTATTATGAGTGTTTTGAGCTTCTTAAAAACCAAAACGCTAAAACGCTTGAAGAGCACTCTATATGGAGAAAAAGAACAATGTTGCCAAAAAAAGGGTATTTTGAGTGTATTTTACATTATTGGGTATCAAAATGCCAAAATGCATGCAAAACCCCCTATATGGGAAAATAAACAACTTTTCCAGCAACGTGTCCTTTAAGTGTTGATGACCATGCTCTTCGTAAAAACGCTAAAACGCATGGAAAGCATCCTATATGTTAAAACAAAACAACATTACCAAAAACATTTATTTTTAGTGTTTTGAGCTACTTATTTAACAAAACTCTCATACGCATAAAAAAAAAAAAAACACTCTATATGGAAAAGTCAAAAACAAGAATTTTGAGTGCTTGAGCTTATTACGTACAAAAATGACAGAATGCATGCAAATTACCCTATATGCCGAAACGAAAGGAAATTAAGAGAGATGTGTAACATGAGTTTTTTGAACTTCTTAGGTAGCAAAACACTAAAACACATAAATAAAACTCTACATGGAAAAAAAAAAAAAAACTACGAAAAACGAGTATTATGAAGGTATTTCTCATTCTTCGGTGCGATAATATAAAAATGCATGCAAGGCAACCTATAATGGGAAAGGAAACGACATTTCCAGAAACGTGTCTTTTGGGTGTTTATGAACATGTTAGACACTAAAAAGCCCCCCAAAAAAAGCATGGAAAGCACCCTATTTAAGAAAATAAAACAATATTATGAAAAAACGTCTCCTTTCAATATTTTTGGGTCACTTATGTAATAAAACGCTAAAACGCATGCAAAATACCCTTTTTAAGAAAAAGAGAATAATATTACCAAAAACAAATATTTTGCGTTTTTTTTTTTTTATCTTGTTACGTATTAAAACGCAAAAAAAGCAGAGGCAAAGGGAAACACATTAAGAGAAACGTGTTATGAGTGTCATTGAGTTTCTTAGATACCAAAACGCTAAAATGGATGAGTAGCACTCTATATGCAGAAATAAAACAACAATATAAAAAAATGTGTATTTTTAAAGTATTTAACATTATTACGTCCAAAAGTTCCAAAATGCATGGAAAGCACCCAATGTGGGAAAAAAAAAACGACCTTTAAATGTTTATAAACATGATATGCACCAAAACAAAAAAAAAAAAAGAGCATGACAAACCCCTATATAGGTAAACAAAACAATATTAGTAAAAACGTCACTTTTCTGTGTTTTTAGGCTACTTATGTATCAAAAATCTAAACGCATGCAAAAAAACACTTAATAGCTAAACAATATAACTTCACTAAATAAGTGTATTTTTTAAATTGTTAGATAGAAAAATGCCAATAGAACTCTCTACTGGGAAACGAAAATGACATTATGAAAAACGTGTATTATGAGAGTTTTTTTTTTTTTTTACTTCTTAGGTACCTTCTTGGGTATAGGTGGCCCACAAAAGGTACTTAAGCCTTCCATCACCAGAATCTCATGCACTTTATATTTCTGCCCGGAACCATGCCAAGTCTGTTCTCCAACTAGCCAAAAACTCCTTCATTAACAGAAAATGGCAAAACCTTTCAAGATCTAACTCCCCTCGTGATTTCTGGCATCTAGCCAAAAATATCTCCAATAACTTTGCTTCTTCTTCTTTCCCTCCTCTACTTCAACCAGATGGCACCACTGCTATCACATCTATTTCTAAAGCTGAAC
The DNA here is from genome assembly GCF_035594125.1 of Scylla paramamosain. Lineage (NCBI taxonomy): Eukaryota > Metazoa > Arthropoda > Malacostraca > Decapoda > Portunidae > Scylla > Scylla paramamosain. Next base: position 3,908,864 of record NC_087188.1, read on the forward strand.
TCTTCGCTCAAACCTTTGCTAAAAAGTCTACTTTGGACGATTCTGGCCTTGTTCCTCCCTCTCCTCTAACCTCTGACTACTTCATGCCACGTATTAAAATTCTTCGCAATGATGTTTTCCATGCCCTCGCTGGCCTGAACCCTCGGAAGGCTCATGGTCCTGATAGTGTCCCTCCTATTGTTCTCCGAAACTGTGCCTCCGTGCTTGCACCTTGCCTAGTCAAACTCTTTCAGCTCTGTCTGTCAACATCTACCTTTCCTTCTTGCTGGAAGTTTGCCTACATTCAACCTGTTCCTAAAAAGGGTGACCGTTCTAAACCAATATGACTACCGTCCTATTACTTTAATTTCCTGCCTATCTAAAGTTTTTGAATCTATCTTCAACAGGAAGATTCTTAAACATCTATCACTTCACAACCTTCTATCTGATCGCCAGTATGGGTTCCGTCAAGGCCGCTCTACTGGTGATCTTCTGGCCTTCCTTACTGAGTCTTGGTCATCCTCTTTTAGAGATTTTGGTGAAACTTTTCCTGTTGCCTTGGACATATCAAAAGCTTTTGATAGAGTCTGGCACAAAACTTTGATTTCCAAACTATCCTCCTACGGTTTCTATCCTTCTCTCTGTAACTTCATTTCAAGTTTCCTTTCTGACCGTTCTATTGCTGCTTTGGTAGACGGTCACTGTTCTTCTCCTAAATCTATTAACAGTGGTGTTCCTCAGGGTTCTGTCCTGTCACCCACTGTCTTCTTATTATTCATTAATGATCTTCTAAACCAGACTTCTTGTCCTATCCACTCCTACGCTGATGATACCACCGTGCACTTTTCCACGTCTTTTCATAGACGTCCAACTCTTCAGGAGGTAAACATATCACGCAGGGAAGCCACAGAACGCCTGACTTCTGATCTTTCTAAAATTTCTGATTGGGGCAGAGCAAACTTGGTATCGTTCAATGCCCCAAAAACTCAATTCCTTCATCTGTCAACTCGACACAACCTTCCAGACAACTATCCCCTCTTCTTCAATGACACTCAACTGTCCCCCTCTTCTACACTGAACATCCTCGGTCTGTCCTTTACTTATAGTCTGAACTGGAAACTTTACATCTCATCTCTAGCTAAAACAGCTTCTATGAAGTTAGGTGTTCTGAGACGTCTGCGCCAGTTTTTCTCACCCCCCCCCCAGCTGCTAACTCTGTACAAGGGCCTTATCCATCCATGTATGGAGTATGCTTCACATGTCTGGGGAGGTTCCACTCATACTGCTCTGCTAGACAGGGTGGAATAAAAAGCTTTTCGTCTCATCAACTCCTCTCCTCTAACTGGCTCTCTTCAGCCTCTCTCTCACCGCCGCAATGTTGCATATTTAGCTGTCTTCTACCGCTATTTTCATGCTAACTGCTCTTCTGATCTTGCTAACTGCATGCCTCCCCTCCTTCCGCGGCCTCGCTGCACAAGACTTTCTTCTTTTTCTCACCCCTATTCTGTCCACCTCTCTAACGCAAGAGTCAACCAGTATTCTCAATCATTCATGCCTTTCTCTGGTAAACTCTGGAACTCCCTGCCTGCTTCTTTATTTCCACCTTCCTATGACTTGAATTCCTTCAATAGGGAGGTTTCAAGAGACTTATTCATCAATTTTTGACCACTGCTTTGACCCTTTTAAGGGACTGGCATTTCAGTGGGCATCTTTTTTATTAGATTTTTGTTGCCCTTGGCCAGTGTCCTTCTTACATAAAAAAAAAAAAAAGTGCTAGAACAGATGAATAGAACTATATATCGAGAAACATAACAACATTACCGATACCGTGTGTTTTGAGTGGATTTTTTTTTTTTGTATTATTATTATTATTATTAGGTACCAAACGCCAGAATTCATGCAAAGCCCCCTATTTGGGTAAACATAACGACATTACCGGAAAAGTGTTTATTTATTTATTTATTTATTTATTTATTATTATTATTATTATTATTATTATTATTATTATTATTATTATTATTATTATTATTATTATTATTATTATTATTGTTATTATTATTATTTTTATTATTACCATTATCATTATTATTATTATTATTATTATTTACTATTATTATCATCATTATTATTATTATTTTATTTTATTTATTTTTTTTTCAGCTCGCTACGAACTAAAGAGCTATAAAGCATCGAGTTCATCCTATTAGGGAATACAAAGCAACATTAGGAAAAACGTGTCTTTTTTTTTTTTAGTTATTTCTTACGAACCAAAACAGTAAAACGCATGCAAAAAACTTTATGCAGAAGTAGAATAATATTATCGTAAACCTTATATGGGTAAACGAAAAGACATTACGAGAGACATGTATTATGAATGTTTTTTGAGCTTAGGTTCCAAATCGATGAATAGCACTGTAGATGGAAAAGCAGAGTTACCAAAAATGAACATTTTCATTATATTTCACTCTATTAGGAGACAAAACGCAAAACTGCATGCAAATTTTCCTACATGAGGAAATTAAATAACATTGCCAGAAACTTGTCTATTAAGTGTTTTGAGCATGTTAGTCACCAAATCGCTAAAAACATGAAATTCACCCTTTATGAATACAAAACAACATTAAAAAGTGTCTTTTCAGTATTTTATTTTACCCCTCACCTATAAAGACGCTAAAACGCATGCAAAACACTTTATTTATTTATTTATTTATTTATTTATCTATATATTTATTATTATATTAATAATAATAATAATTATTATTATTATTATTATTATTATTATTATTATTTATTATTATTTTTTTTTTTTTTTTGACCTTGCTACGCACTAAAGAAATATAAAGCATGGAGTTCATCCTATAAGGGAATACGAAGCAACATTAGGAAAAAGGTGTCTTTTTTTTTATTTCTTACGAACCAAAACAGTAAAACGCATGCAAAAAAAAAAATATGTAAAAGTAGAATAATATTATCATAAACAAATATTTAGGATGTTTTTGAGCTCGCTACTTACAAAAACTCCAAAATACACGGAAAGTACCTTATATGGGTAAACGAAAAGACATTACGAGAGACATGTATTATGAATGTTTTTTGAGCTTTGGTCCAAATCGATGAATAGCACTGTAGATGGAAAAGCAGAGTTACCAAAAATGAGTATTTTCAGTGTATTTCACACTATTAGGAGACAAAACACCAAAATGGATGCAAATTTTCCTACATGAGGAAACTAAATAACATTGCTAGAAACTTGTCTTTTAAGTGTTTTGAGCGTGTTAGTCACCAAATCGCTAAAAAACATGAAATTCACCCTTTATGAATACAAAACAACATTACTAAAAAGTGTCTTTTCAGTATTTTTTTTTTTACTTCTCACATATGAAGACGCTAAAACGCACGCAAAACACTCTCTATGGAAAATTACAATAATATTACCAAAAACAAATACGAGTGTTATGCTTTTGACTTGTTACGTAGAAAAACGCCGAAATGTATATAAAGTACCCTGTATCAGGAAACGAAAAGACATTACAAGAAACGTGTATTATGTTTTTGAGCCTTCTAGGTACCAAAATGGGAAATCCCGTTAATGCCGCTCTAATTGGAGAAACAAAGTAATATTAACAAAAAAAAACGTGTAATTTGAGTGCTTTTCATATTGTTAGTTACAAAAAACGCCACAGTGCATGAAAAGGATCTTATAAGGGGAAACGAAACGACAAGAAACATATCTTCTGAGTGTTTTTTTTTTCTGCATGTCAGGCACATAATCGGTAAAAAGCATGGCATGCACCCTATATGTAAATAAAAAATCAGCATTACCGAAAACGTATCTTTTGGGTGTTTTTCATCTTCTTACGTACATGAACGCTAAAACACATGGAAAACACCTTTTATTTACAAACTAAATAACATGACCAAAAATTCTGAGTGTTTTTGAGCTTCATACGTACAAAAACGCAAAAATACATACAAAATACATGGGTAAACGAAAGGTCATTACTAGAGACATGTATAATGAATATTTCTGATTTTCTTAGGTACCAAAACGCTAAAACGCATGAAGAGCACTCTATATGGAATAAAAGAACATTACCCCCAAAAATTGTATTTTCAGAGTATTTCCCATTGTTAGGTGTCATAATTCCAAAATGAAAGCAAAAAACCCTATATGTGGAAAGAAAAAGACATTTCCAGGAACGTGGCTTTTTTTCTGTTTATAAGCGTGTCAGACACCAAACCGCTAAAAAGCATAGAAAGCACAATATATGGGAAAAGAAAACAACCTTACAAAAAACGTGAGTTTTAAGTTGTTGTTTTTTTTACCTACTTACGTACCAAAAAGTTAGCACGCATGCAAAACACACCTTAAGGAGAAACAAAATAATATTAACAAAAACAAGTATTTTGAATGTTTTTTGAGCTTGATACGTACGAAAACGCAAATATACAAGCCCTTTATGTGGAAACGAAAGGACATTATCAGAGACATGTATTGTTAGTGTTTTTTATCTTCTTAGGTACCAAAACGCTAAAACGCATGAACAGAACTCCATATGAAAAAAAAAAATGTGTATTTTCAGTGTATTTCACATTCTTAGGTGCCATAACGGAAAAAAATGCATGCAAAGCACCCTATATGGGGAAAGAAAACGACATTTCCAGAAAGGTGTCTTTAGAATGTTTATTTATGTTTGGCAACAAAACACTAGAAAGCATCTAAATCACCCTATATGAGAAAAAAAAAGTTCCAAAAAGCTTCTTAGGTACCAAAATGCTTAAACGTCTGAATAGCACTATATATATATATATATATATATATATATATATATATATATATATATATATATATATATATATATATATATATATATATATATATATATATATATAACAATTTTACCAAAAAGGTGTATTTTGAGTGTATTTCACATTATTAGGTATCAAAACGTCAAAATGCATGCAAAACACCCTATATGGGAAAAGGAAAGGAAAATAAGTGTCTGTTGATTGTTTATGAGCGTGTTAGGCACCAGAATACTAAAAAGCATAGGAAACGTCTCAAAATACCCTTTATGGACACCGAATAACATTACTAAAAAAACAGTTATTTTGAGTGTTTTGGCGCTTGTTACGTAGAAAAGCGCCAAAATGCATGGAAAGTACTGCATATGGGGAAATAAATACATTACGAGAAACATTTATTATGAGAGGTTTTGAGCTTCTTAGGTATCAAAATACTAAAACGTATAAGTATTACTATATCGCGAGAAGCATTACCAAAAACGTTTATTTATATATTTTTTTTTCACATTATTAGGTACTATAACGCTAAAAAGCATGGTAATAATCGTATATGGAAATAGAGAACTTTACGAAAAACGTGTTTTTTAGGTGTTTTGAACATAATTAAGTACCAAATCTCTAAAAATCATGCAAATCACCCTTTATTGCAAAACAGATTAACATTACCAAAAAACAGTATTTTGAGTCTTTTTTGGGCTTTTTAAGTAGAAAAATGCTAAAATCCATGCAAAGTACCCTACATGGAAAAACGAGAATTACGAGAAACATGTAATATCAGTGTTTTTTAATGTTCTAGGTACCAAAACGCTAAAAAGCGTAAATAGCTCTCCATATTGAGAGAAAAAAACATTACCAAAAAACCGCGTATTTTGAGTCTATTTTACATTATTAGGTGCGATAACGCGCGAATGCATGTAAAGCTGCTTATAAGGAGAAAGAAAATGACATTTCCAGAAACGTGTCCTTATAGTGTGTATAAGCGTGTTTGGCAGCAAAACGCTAAAAAGCATCAAAAGCACACAATATGGGAAAAAAAAAAATAGCATTACCAAAAACGTGTTTTTAAGTAAGCTGCTTACCTATTATAACGCTAAAACGCATGTAAAATATAATTTATGGAGAAACAGTACAACTTTACTAAAAAAAAATTGTATTTTGAGTGTTTTTCAGCTTGTTACGAAGAAAAAGTACCAAAATACATGTAAAATGCTCTATATGGGAAATGAAAAGATATTACGAGAAACGTATTTTAAAAGAGTTTTTAAGCTTTGGTATCAAAATGCTAAAACACATGAATATCACTATATCGAAAAAAAGAAAAGATTCCAAAAAACGTGTATTTAGAGTGTTTTCTTTTTTTTCACGTTATAAGATAGCAAAACGCAAAAATGCATGCAAACCACTTTGTATGGGATAAGGAAACGAGATTTAAAACAAACGTGTCTTTTGGGTGTTAATGAGCGTGTTAGGCACCAAAAATACTAAAAAGCATGGAAAGCATCCAGGATGGCAAAAGAAAACATTTCCGAAAAACGTCTATTAAGTGTTTTTTGAACTAATTACGTAAAAAAAAAAACGCAAAAACGCATGGAAAATACCCTCTATAGAGAAACAGAATAACATTACCCAAAAAAAAACAAGCATTTTGATAGTAATTAAGCTTGTTACATAAGAAAAATTATTGGAAAGTACCCTATATGGGGAAACAAAAAACATTACGAGAAACGTGTATTATGAGTGTTTTTGAGCTTCTTAGGTAACAAAACGCGAAAACGCATGTATAGGACTTTATATGAAAAAAAAAGAACACCATTACCAAAATCGTGTGAATCGAGTGTTTTTCACAATGATAGTACCAAAACACAAAAATACATGGAAAGCTCTTTTTATGGAGAAACGAGACAACAATCCAAAAAACATATCTCATGAGTGTTTTTGTACTTGTTAGGCACCAAAAAATTAAAAAGAATGGAAACCACCATATATGGAAATAGAGAATATTACCAAAAATGCGTATATTACAGGTTTTTTTAGCTTCTAAATGCTAAACCTAAAACGCATGAAAAACACACTTTCTGGATAAACAGAATAACATTAATAAAAAGAAGTATTTTCATTGTCTTTAACTTACAGACGTACAAAAGCGCTAAACACATTTAAAATATGGAGAAACGAAAGGACATTACGTGTATTATGAATGTTTTTTTTATCATCTTAGGTACAAAAACGCTAAATCGCATGGAGAGCATTCTATATAAAGAAACAGAACATTATCAAAAACAGGCAATTTGAGAATATATCACATTATTAGGAACCAAAACACCAAATTGCGTGCAAAGCATGCTACATGGGGAAAATAAACGACGTTTCCATAAACGTGTGATTTAAGTGTTTATAAGCGTGCATTAAAATGATGAAATGTATGGTAAGCAATCCATATGGGAAAATGAAACAAAATTATTTAAAAAAAAACGTGTATTTTCAGTGTTTTGAGCTACTTAACATAACAAAATGTAAAACGAATGGAAAACACTCTATATGGAAAAGAGAAAAACTACCAAAAATAAGTATTTTGAGTGTTTTTAGCTTGTTACGTACAAAAACGCCACAATGTATGTAAAATACCTTATATGCAGAAACGAAAAGTCATTACGAGAAACGTGTATTATGAGTGTTCTTGAGCTTCTTAGGTAACAAGACAATAAAACGCATGAAGAAAACTCTACATGGAGAAACAGTACGTAATACAACGATAAAACGCATGCCACACACTCATTCAGCATAAAAAAAAAATAAATAAAGCTTGATAGGTACCAAATAGCCTAATAAAAAAAAATAAATAAATAAAATAGTCAATATAGGTGAAATAAAAGATGCAATTACAAACGTTTATTATGAGTGTTTTTGATCTTCGTAGGTATAAGAACGCTAAAACACGTGAATAGTACAACAATATAATATAATAGTACACCAATAGAACAAAATAGAAAAGAACAGTTCAACATTACCAAAAACGTGTATTATGAGTCTTTTTCATAATGTTAGGTACCAAAGCGCCCCCGCCCCCCCCACAAAAAAAAAGGAAAGATCCATATATGAAGAAACAGAGCAACATTAAACAAAAGTGTATAATGACTTTTTTTTTTTTTTTTAGGTACGTAAAGGTCAAAGTAATGCAAAGCACACTATATGTGAAAATAAAACATTACCAAAAACATGGCTTTTTAATTGTTTTCAGCTTGTTTCCTACCAAACCACTAAAGCGCATGGAGACCACCCATTATGGAGAAACAGAACTATCAAAAACATCTATTTATAGAGTTTTTTAGATTGTTAGGTATCAAAACGATAAAATGGATGCATAGCATCCTATATTGAGTAACGAAACGAGATTACCAGAAACGTGTCCTTTCCGCGTTTTTCAGCATATTAGGCACCAAAACGTTAGAAAACATGTAAAAAAAAAAGATAATATATATATATATATATATATATATATATATATATATATATATATATATATATATATATATATATATATATATATATATATATATATATATATATATATATATATCCTATATGGGGTAGCGAGAGGATATTACCAAAAAAGCGTATCATTTTGGTGCTCTTGAGAGTATTAGGCATCAAAACGAAAAAAAAAAAAACATGGAAAACACTCCTCAGTGGAAAACAAGACATCATCGAAAACGTGTAATTTTAGTCTTTTTCAGATTTTTACATACCAAAACGCTAAAGCGTATTCTAGAAACCCTTTTTAGAGAAACAGAACATCATTTCCAAAAACTTGTGTTTCAAGTTTTCTTTTTTTTTTTATTGTTTTAGTTACAAAAACGCCAAAACAAATGCAAAGTAGCCAATATAGGGAAACGAAATGATACGAGTATAATCACAAACGTGTATTTGAGTGTGTTTGATGTTCTTAGGTATCAGAACGCCAAAACGCGTGAATAATACTATATATATATATATATATATATATATATATATATATATATATATATATATATATATATATATATATATATATATATATATATATATATATATATATATATATATTGAGGAACAGAATAACGTTGCAAAATTGCCAAAAAAAATGTGTATTATGTATTATGTATTACGTATTATGTATTATGTATTATCTTTTTTTTTTTTTACCATGTTAGGTACAAAAACGCCAAAGTGTATGTAAAGCACACTGTATGTGAAACGGAAACAGGATTACCAAAAATGTGTCTTTTGAGTGCTTTTTAGCTTCTTTCGTATCAAACCCTAGAACGCATTTTGAGCGCATCAAACCCTAAAACGTCTATTTTGAGAATTTTTGAACTTAGTTACCAAAACGCCAAAATGCAGGCAAAGCTCCCTGTATGGGAAAAGTAAACATTATCAAAGTCGTGAGTTTTTTTTTTTTTTTTAGCTTCTTACGTACCAAAACCATAAGATGGATGGAAAGCACCCTTACTGAAAAAAAAAAAATAGTTTTGAGTGCTTTTGAGATTATTAGATACGAAAAAGCAAAAACACATGTAAAGTAACCAATATGGGTAAACTAAACGCTATGATCACAAACTTGTCTTATAAATATTTTTTTTTAGGTTCTTAGATACTGAAACGCTAAAACACATGAAAATCTCTCTATATTGAGAAGAAAAACATCTTTACAAAAAAAAAAAACCCCGTTTACTATGAGTATTTTACCATGTTACTTCACAAAACGAATAAATGCATACAAAGATCACTATATGAAGAAACAGAACTACTTTACACAAACATGTTTTATCAGTGTTTTCTAAGCTTCTTAGGTACCAAAACGCCAAAATATATATGTGAAAAACTCTATTAGGGGTAACGAGACGACATATAATTTGAGTGTTTTTGTGAGAGACGTATAATTTGAGTGTTTTTGTGCGTACTAAAAATAAATAAATAAATAAATAATAATAATAATAATAATAATAATAATAAAAACATGGAAAGCACCATTAATGGAAAACAAAATAATTTAATCGAAAACATGTCATATCAGTGTTTTTAAGATTCTTGCGTACCAAAACGCTAAAATCCATGAAAACACCCGTTTTGGAAAAGCAGAATATTTCCAAAAACGTGTTTTAATATATATATATATATATATATATATATATATATATATATATATATATATATATATATATATATATATATATATATATATATATATATATATATATATATATATATATATATATTATTTTATTTTATTTATTTTTTTATTTTTTTTTTTTTTTGGTTCAAATAAAAAAAAAAAAAAACACATGCAAAGAAGGCAATATAGGGAAGCGAAATGATATAATCACAAACGTGTATTGTGTTTGTTTTTCAGGTTCTCAGACATTAGAGCGCTAAAACATGTGAATAGTACTCTATATTGAGAAACAGAACAAACATTACCGTGTATTATGATTCTTTTTCACGATATTAGGTATCAAAACGCCAAAGTGCATGCAAAGCACACTATATATGAATAGGAAACAACATAACCAAAAACGTGGCTTTTGAGTGTTTTTCAGCTTCTTTCAGACCCAAACCCTACAATGCACGCAAAATGCTATTTCTACCAAAACAGAGAAGAAAAAAAACTGCCAAAAAAATACTGGTTTGAGTGTTTTTGAGTTTATTAGATACCAAAACGCCAAAACATATACAAAGTAGCCAATATGGGGAAACTAAACAAAATTTCAAGAAACTTTTCTTATAAATGTTTTTCAGGTTCTTACTCGTACCTACTGAAAAGCTAAAACACATAAATATCACTATTTTCGGAAAAGAAACATTATATAAAAAAAAAAGTGTACTATGAGTTGGTTTCACCATGTTAAGTAATACAATGGCAATATACATAAAAAGAACCCTATATGAAGAACCAGAACTACTTCACCAAAATCATGAATTTTCATTTTTTTTTCAGCGTCTTACTTAGCAAAACGCCAAAATCCATACAAATAACTCCATATGATGTAACGAGACGACACTACCAGAAACATGTTATTTTGATTTTTAAAACATAGTAGACACCAAAATGCTAAAAAGTTTCAAAAACACCATATAAGGAAACCAAAACAACATAATCGAAAACGTGTCCTTTGAGTGTTTTTGAGATTCTTACGTACGAAAACGTTAAAACGCATGCCACACACCCATACTTAAGAAACAGAACAACATATCCAGAAACGTGTGTTTTAGAAACGTGGGAGTTTTATTTTTTTTTTTTTTAGTTTGTTAGGCACCAAAACGCTTAAACACATGCAAAGTAGCTAACGTATGGAATCTAAATTATATAATCACAAACATGTAGTATAAGTGTTTTTGATGTTAGATATCAGAACGCTAAAACACGTGAATTTATATTGAGAAATATAACAAAATTACCAAAAACATATATAATGAGTTATTCACCATGTTACGTACCAAAGCGACAATATCTATACAAAACACCCTATTTTTTTTTTACTTCTTAAGTACCAAAACGCTAAATTACATGTAAAGCACAGTATATGGGAAAAGCAAACCACATTACCATGCTAAAAAGCTTGGAAAACACTTTAAATGAAAAAAAAAAAACATTACAGCCTTTTTAAGCTTCTTCCGTACTAAAACTATAAATTTAATGCATGGAAAATTCCCTCTCTGCGGAAAAAGAATAACATTGCGAAAAATGTGTATTTTAATGTTTTATGAGTTTATTAGATACCAAAACGCCAATACACATGCAAAGTAGCCAATATGGAGAAAGTAAACGCTATTACCACAAACTTGTCTTATGAATGTTTTGGAGGCTCTTAGATATTAAAACGCTAAAACACATGAATATCACTCTATATTGAGAAAAGAACATAAAAAAAAAACGTGTATTATGAGTGTGTTTCAGCATGATAGGTACCAAAACGCCAAAATACGTAAAAACAACCCTATTTCAAGAAAAAAAGAACTACAAGACCAAAGATGTGAATTTAAACGTTATTGAGCGTCTTAGTTACCAAAACATTACCACAAACTTGTCATTTAGATCTTTTTGGAAGCATTAGGCACCAAAATGCTAAAAAAAAAAAAAAATTGAAAAAACACGTGTCCTTTGAATGTCTTTGAGACTCTTATGTACTAAAACGCTAAAACTCATGCAAGACACCCTTTCTGAAGAATCAGAGTAACATTTAGAGTAACGTGTGTTTTAAAGTGTGTGTTTGTTTTTTTTCCATTTTGTTAATTACCAAACGCTTAAACACGTGCAAAATAGCCAATATAGCGATACGAAATGAATTAATCACAAATGATTATTATGAGTGTTTTTGATGTTCTTAGCTATCAGAACGCTAAGACACGTGAATACTATTTCATATTTGGAAATAGAATAGTATTACCTAAAACGTGTATTATGACTCTTATTGACCAATCAATAAAAAGAACCTTATATAAAGAAATAAAACAACAATACGAAAACCCTGTATTATGACTGTTTTTGAACTTAGTAGGTATTAAAACGCCAAACTGCATGTGAAGCATACTATATGGGGAAAAAAAAAAATGACCAAAACTTTTTTTTTTGATAAGTTTTTCAGCTTCTTTCGTACCAAAACGTTTAAACGCATGAAAACACCCTTTATGGAAAAACAGAAAAACTTTATCAAAACCGTCAAATAACGGTGTATTATAAGTATGTTTCACTATGTTAGATACCAGAACTACAAAATACATACATATTTATATAAAGAAACATAACATTACTAGAAACCTGTGTTATGACGCCTGAGTACATTTTTTTTTTTTTTTATGTAGGAAGGACACTGGCCAAGGACAACAAAAGTCCAATAAAAAAAAAATATGCCCACTGAAATACCAGTCCCATAAAAGGGTCAAAGCAGTGGTCAAAAATTGATCAATAAGTGTCTTGAAACCTCCCTCTTAAAGGAATTCAAGTCATAGGAAGGTGGAAATACAGAAGCAGGCAGGGAGTTCCAGAATCTACTAGAGAAAGGGATGAATGATTGAGATTACTGGTTAACTCTTGCGTTAGAGAGGTAGACAGAACAGGGGTAAGAGAAAAAAGAAAGTCTGCAGCGAGGCCGCGGAAGGAGGGGAGGCATGCAGTTAGCAAGATCAGAAGAGCAGTTAGCATGAAAATATCGGTAGAAGACAGCTAGATATACAACATTGCGGCGGTGAGAGAGAGAGAGGCTGAAGACAGTCAGTTAGAGGAGAGGAGTTGATGAGACGAAAAGCTTTTGATTCCACCCCGTCTAGAAGAGCAGTATGAGTGGAACCTCCCCAGACATGTGAAGCATACTCCATACATGGACGGATAAGGCCCTTGTACAGAGTTAGCAGCTGGGGGGGTGAGAAAAACTGGCGGAGACGTCTCAGAACACCTAACTTCATAGAAGCTGTTTTAGCTAGAGAAGAGATGTGAAGTTTCCAGTTCAGATTATAAGTAAAGGACAGACCGAGCATGTTCAGTGTAGAAGAGGGGAACAGATGAGTGTCATTGAAGAAGAGGGGATAGTTGTCTGGAAGGTTGTGTCGAGTTGATAGATGGAGGAATTGAGTTTTTTGAGGCATTGAACAATACCAAGTTTGCTCTGCCCCAATTTTAAAAAGATCAGAAGTCAAGCGTTCTGTGGCTTCCCTGAGTGAAATGTTTACCTCCTGAAGGGTTGGACGTCTATGAAAAAACGTGGAAAAGTGCAGGGTGGTATCATCAGCGTAGGAGTGGATAGGACAAGAAGTCTGGTTTAGAAGATCATTAATGAATAATAAGAAGAGAGTGGGTGACAAGACAGAACCCTGAGGAACACCACTGTTAATAGATTTAGGAGAAGAACAGTGACCGTCTACCACAGCAGCAATGGAACGGTCAGAAAGGAAACTTGAGATAAAGTTACAGAGAGAAAGATAGAAACCGTAGGAGGGTAGTTTGGAAATCAAAGCTTTGTGCCAGACTCTATCAAAAGCTTTTGATATGTCCAAGGCAAGAGCAAAAGTTTCACCAAAATCTCTAAAAGAGGATGACCAAGACTCAGTAAGGAAAGCCAGAAGATCACCAGTAGAGCGGCCTTGACGAAACCCATACTGGCGATCAGATAGAAGGTTGTGAAGTGATAGATGTTTAAGAATCTTCCTGTTGAGGATAGATTCAAAAACTTTAGATAGGCAGGAAATTAAAGCAATAGGACGGTAGTTTGAGGGATTAGAACGGTCACCCTTTTTAGGAACAGGTTGAATGTAGGCAAACTTCCAGCAAGAAGGAAAGGTAGATGTTGACAGACAGAGCTGAAAGAGTTTGACTAGGCAAGCTGCAAGCACGGAGGCACAGTTTCGGAGAACAATAGGAAGGAACCCATCAGGTCCATAAGCGTTCCGAGGGTTTAGGCCAGCGAGGGCATGGAAAACATCATTGCGAAGAATTTTAATAGGTGGCATGAAGTAGTCAGAGGGTGGAGGAGGGGGAGGAACAAGCCCAGAATCGTCCAAGGTAGAGTTTTTAGCAAAGGTTTGAGCAAAGAGTTCAGCTTTAGAAATAGATGTGATAGCAGTGGTGCCATCTGGTTGAAATAGAGGAGGGAAAGAAGAAGAAGCAAAGTTATTGGAAATATTTTTGGCTAGATGCCAGAAGTCACGAGGGGAGTTAGATCTTGAAAGGTTTTGACATTTTCTGTTAATGAAGAAGTTTTTGGCTAGTTGGAAAACAGACTTGGCATGGTTCCGGGCAGAAATATAAAGTGCATGAGATTCTGGTGATGGAAGGCTAAAGTACCTTTTGTGGGCCACCTCTCTATGATGTATAGCACGAGAACAAGCTGTGTTAAACCAAGTTTTGGAAGGTTTAGGACGAGAAAAAGAGTGAGGAATGTACGCCTCCATGCCAGACACTGTCACCTTTGTTATGCGCTCAGCACACAAAGACGGTTATCTGACACGGAAGTAGTAGTCATTCCAAGGAAAATCAGCAAAATACCCTAACTAGCAGAAGCTAAACGCCAGAGGCGTTTTGCCTCTGCTAGTTGGGGAGATCCTGGGGGGAGTTAGGGGGGAGTTAGAGGGAGCTAACCTGGGGAGGGAGATCCTGAGGGGAGTTAGGGGGAGTTAGAGGAGCTAGAGGGGAGTTAGGGAGATCCTGAGGAAGGATTGGAGGGATAGGAGGGACAAGATAAAGATATGAGATTGTGATCGGAGGAGCCCAACGGAGAAGAAAGGGTGACAGCAAAAGCAGAAGGGTTAGAGGTCAGGAAAAGGTCAAGAATGTTGGGTGTATCTCCAAGACGAGTAGGGTGTTGCACCAATTGCTCTAGGTCATGGAGGATAGCAAAGTTGTAGGCTAGTTCACCAGGATGGTCAGTGAAGGGAGAGGAAAGCCAAAGCTGGTGGTGAACATTGAAGTCTCTAAGAATGGAGATCTCTGCAAAAGGGAAGAGGGTCAGAATGTGCTCCACTTTGGAAGTTAAGTAGTCAAAGAATTTCTTATAGTCAGAGGAGTTAGGTGAGAGGTATACAGCACAGATAAATTTAGTATGAGAGCGACTCTGTAGTCGTAGCCAGATGGTGGAAAACTCGGAAGATTCAAGAGCGTGGGCACGAGAGCAGGTTAAATCATTGCGCACATAAACGCAGCATCCAGCTTTGGATAAAAAATGAGGATAGAGGAAGTAAGAGGGAGCAGAAAAGGGGCTACTGTCAGTTGCCTCAGACACCTGAGTTTCAGTGAGGAAAAGGAGATGAGGTTTAGAAGAGGAGAGGTGGTGTTCTACAGATTGAAAATTAGATCTTAGACCGCGAATGTTGCAGAAGTTAATGAAGAAAAAGTTGAGGGGGTTGTCAAGACACTTAGGGTCGTCGACAGAAAGGCAGTCCGACCTGGGGACATTTATGGTCCCCTCTTCAGATGGGGACTCTGAGGCTGGTGTAGGAGTCGCCATGATGATTTTGAAATTTTTGAGTGAAGGGTGTGTGTGTGTTATTAGGTGCTTCTAGTTTTGTGTGGAGGAAGAGAGTTGTCTTTAAAGGTCAGGCTGTGACTGTCCCCTTGTGTTGTGAGACACAAAGGGAAAAGTTCAGTGAGGTCACTGTAGTGTATGAAAAAAAAAAAAATGATATATATTACCTAAAACGTGGCTTTGAGCGTTTTTCAGCTTCTTTCGTTACAAAACGTTAAAACGCATAAAAAGCATCCTTTATGGAAAAAGAAAAAATCTATGTTGAGTTATTTTAAGCTTGTTAGACACAAAAAACGTTTAAAATGCAGGCAAAGCAGCCGATATCGGAAGATTATGCATGCAAATTAGGCGTGCAAAAAAGCCTTTCTGAAAAAAAAAGAAAAACTGAACAGTATTAAAAAAAAAATGTTTTGAGCGTTTTTGAGATCATTAGTTATCAAAACGCCAAAGCACATGCAAAATAGCCAATATGGGGAAACTAAATGCTATTACCACAAACTTGTCTTTTGAATTTTTTTTTTTTTTTGAGGTTCTTAGGTACTGAAACGCTAAAACACATGAAAATCAATCTGTATTTCACACACAAAGTATGCTATATGAAGAAACAGAATTTCATTAGCCAAACATATTTTGTTAGTGTTTTTGAGCTTCTTAGGTACAAAAACGCCAAAATGTTCGCAAGAAAACATTATACATAAACGTGGCTTTGAGAGCTTTTCAGTTTCTTTCGTTGCAAAAAGTTAAAATCCATAAAAAAAAAAAAAACACCATTTATGGAGAAATACAACAACTTTATCAAAAACGTCTATGTTGAGTGTTTTAAGCTTGTTAGATATCAAAACGCCAAAATGTATGCAAAGTACACTGTATGGGGTAACGAAACGACATTACCAGAAACGTGTTACTGGTTTGTTTTTGCATATTAGGCACCAAAACGCTAAAAACGGATGGATAATACACTATATGTTAAATCTAAACAAAAACCTAAATAAAAAAAAAATATATATATATATATATATATATATATATATATATATATATATATATATATATATATATATATATATATATATATATATATATATATATATATATATATATATATATATATATATATATATATATATATATATATATATATATATATATATATATATATATATATATATTTTTTTTTTTTTTTTTGTTTGGTACCAAAACGCCTAAACACATGCAAAGTTGCTAACGTATGAAATCTTAATGATATAATCACAAACATGTATTATAAGTGTTTTTGATGTTGTTAGATATCAGAACGCTAAAACGTGGATACTACTCTATATTGAGAAATATAACAAAACTACCAAAAAGATATATAATTAGTTTTATTCACCATGTTACGTATCAAAGCGACAAAACCTATACAAAACACCCTATTTGAAGAAACAGAACAATACTTTTTAGCTTCCTAAGTACCAAAACGCCAAATTGCATGGAATGGACACTATATGGAAAAAAAACAAAAAAACATATTACCAAAAACGCGTTCTTTAAGTGTTTTTCAGTTTCTTTCGTACCAAAATACTAAAACGCAAGCAAAATACCCTTTATGGTGAAATAAATCAACTTTACCAAAAACATCTATATTCAGTCTTTTTAAGCTTATTATGTATTAAACGCAAAAAATGCATGCAAAACACCCTATATGGCGTAATGAAAATAATATTACCTTAAACGTCTCATTTGCACGTGTTTGAGCATATTAAGCACCAAAACGCTAAAAAGCATGGACAACACCCTAAATGGAAAATAAATAAATAAATAAATAAATGAAAAATTACAGCGTTTTAAGATTCTTACGTACAAAAACTCTAAAATGCATGGAAAACTCCCTCTCTCGAGAAAAAGAACAACATTGCGAAAAACGTTTATTCTAATGTTTTATGAGTTTATTAGGGACCAAAACGCCAAAACACATGCAAAATAGCCAATATAGAGAAAGTAAACGCTATTACCACAAACTTATCTTATGAATGTTTTGGATATGAATGTTTTGGAGGTTGTAAGGTATTGAAATGCTATAACACATGAATATCACTCTATATTGAGAAAAGAATATAAAAAAAGAAAACGTGTATTATGAGTGTGTTTCAGCATGATAGGTACTAAAACGCCAAAATACATAAAAACAACCCTATTTCAAGAAAAAGAGCTACGATACCAAAATCGTGAATTTAAATGTTATTGAGCGTCTTAGTTACCAAAACATTACCACATACTTGTCATTTAGGTCTTTTTGGAAGCGTTATGCACCAAAATGCTAAAGAAAAAAAAAACATGAAAAATCACCTTCATGGGAAACCCCCCCCAAAAAAAAATAAAATAAATAAATAAATAAATAAATAGATGAAATTAAAAAACATGTCTTTTGAATGTTTTTGACACTCTTATGTACTAAAACGCTAAAACTCATGCCAGACACCCTTTCTGAACAATCAGAATAATATTTACAGAAACGTGTGTTTTAAACTGTTTTTTAGTTTGTTAGGTACCAAATGCTTAAACACATGTAAAATAGCCAATATAGCGAAACGAAATAAAATAATCACAAACGTGTATTATGAGTGTTTTTGATGTTCTTAGCTACCAGAACGCTAAGACACGTGAATGCTATTATATATTTGGAAATAGATCAGTATTACCAAAAACGTGTATTATGACTCTTATTTACCATGTTAGGTACAAAAACGCCTAAATCAGTACAAATAACCTTATATAAAGAAATAAAATGTCATACGAAAACCCTGTATCATGACTGCTTTTGAACTTAGTAGGTATCAAAACGCCAAAATGCATGTAAAGCACACTATATGGGAAAAGAAAAAAAAAAAAAACATTACCCAAACTTGGCTTCTGACAATTTTTTTCAGCTTCTTGCCTACCAAAACGTTTAAACACATGAAAACACCCTTTATGGAAAAAACAGAAGAATTTCATCAAAACCATGAAATTCCGGTGTATTGTATGTTTCACCATATTAGATACCAGAACTCCAAAATACATGCAAAAGAACCATATATAAAGAAAATCACCAAATTTTGAACTTGTTAGTTGCCAAAAACGCCTGGGTACATGTAAACCTTACTATATGTAATATATATATATATATATATATATATATATATATATATATATATATATATATATATATATATATATATATATATATATATATATATATATATATATATATATATATATATATATATATATATATATATATATATATATATATATATATATATATATATATATATATATATATATATATATATATATATATATATATATATATATATATATATATATATATATATATATATATATATATATATATATATATATATATATATATATATATTATATTACCTATGTTTTTCAGGTTCTTTCGTTACAAAACGTTAAAACGCATAAAAAAATTCCTTTATCTTTATCAAAAAAAGATGTCGTTACCCTATATAGTGTTGTTTGCATGCATTTTGGCGTTTTGGTACCTAAGAAGCTCAAAACACTGATAATACACGATTTTTTTGTAATATTGTTCTGTTTCTTCATCTAAGGTTCTTTGTATGTATTTTTGTGCCTTGTTACCTAACATGATGAATCATATTCATAAAACACGTTTTTGATAATTATCTATTTCTCAATATAGAGTGATATTCATGTGTATTAGCGTTTCAGCAAATAAAAACCTCAAATACATTTATTAGACAAGTTTGTGATAATAGCGTGTAATTTAGCCATATTGGCAATTTTATATGTGTTTGGGCATTTTTGGTACCTAATAAACTCAAAAACTCTCAAAACACAAGTTTTTGGTAAAGTTTTGTTTCTCCATAAAGAGCGTTTTACATGCATTTTAGAGTTTTGGTACGTAAGAAGCTCAAAAAAGCTTAAAAGGACTTAAAAGGAACAATTTAGATAATGTTGTTTAGATTTAACATATAGGGCATTTTCCATCCTTTTTAGCGTTTTGGTGCCTAATATGCTAAAAAAAACAAACCAATGTCACGTTTCTTGTAATGTCGTTTCGTTACCCTATACACGGTACTTTGCATGCATTTTGGCGGTTTGGTATCTAACAAGCTTAAAAACATTCAACATAGACGTTTTTGACAAAGCTATTTTATTTCTGCATAAAGGGTGTTCTTTTTTTTATGGCTTAACATTTTGCAACGAAAGAAGCTGAAAAAAAAAAAACACTCAAAGACACGTTTATGTATACTGTTTTTCTCTAACATTTTGGCGTTTTTTTTATATCTAAGAAGCTCAAAAACACTGACAAAACATGTTTATGTAATGAAGTTCTGTTTCTTCATATAGCATTCTTTGTATGCATTTATTAATTTTGAGAAGTAACATGGTGAAATACATTCATAACATACGTTTCTTCTCAATGTAGAGTGATTTTCATGTGTTTTAGCGTTTCAGTACCTAAGAACCTTAAAAAAATTTTCATAAGCCAAGTTTGTGGTAATACCATTTAGTTTCCCCATATTGGATACTTTGCATGTTCTTTGGCGTTTTGATACCTAATGATCTCAAAAACACCTAAAACTTTTTTTTTTTTTGGGGGGGTAATACTGGTCAGTTTTTTTTTTTTTTCAGAAAGGGTGTTTTGCACGTATTTTAGGGTTTTGGTACGTAAAAAGCTCAAAATATACTTAAAAGACACCAGTTTGATAATGTTGCATAATTTTTCCATATAGGCTGCTTTGCCTGCATTTTGGTGCTTTTATGTCTAACAAGCTTAAAAACACTTAACATAGCCTTTTTTTTTGATAAAGATAAAGGAATTTTTTTATGCGTTTTAACGTTTTGTAACGAAAGAACCTGAAAAACATAGGTAATATAATATATATATATATATGTATATATATATATATATATATATATATATATATATATATATATATATATATATATATATATATATATATATATATATATATATATATATATATATATATGACCCTAAGACGGTCATCAAAATACACGTTTTTTTTTTTTTAGAAATCTCGTTTCCTTTCCCCATATTTGATGCTTTGCATTCATTTTGGCGTTTTACTACCTTTTAATATAAAATACACTCAAAATACACGTTTTTGGTAATGTTGTTCTCTTTCTACATATAGAGAGGTATTTTCGCGTTTTAGGGGTTTGGTTGATAAAAAGCTCAACAGTAATTATATTAATAATAATTATAATATACCTTTATTGTAATGTTCTTTCGTTTTTCATTGTTGGGTACTTTCCAAACATTTTAACGTTTTTGTAATACATGATAGAGAGGTGGCCCACAAAAGGTTCTTAAGCCTTCCATCAGTAGAATCTCATGCGCGTTATATTTCTGCCTGGAACCATGCCAAGTCTGTTCACCAACTATTTAAAACTCCTTCATTAATAGGAAGTGTCAAAATCTTTCAAGATCTAGCTCCCTTCGTAACTTCTGGCATCTAGCCAGAAATATCTCCAATAACTTTTCTTCTTCTTCTTTCCCTCCTTTATTTCAACCAAATGGCACCACTGCTATCACATCTATCTCTAAAGCTGAACTCTTCGCTCAAACCTCTGTTAAAAACTCTACCTTGGACGATCCAGGGCTTGTTCCTCTCTCTCCTCCACCCTCTGACTACTTCATGCTACCTATTGAAATTCTTCGCAGTGATGTTTTCCATCCCCTCGCTGGCCTTAACCCTCGGAAGGCTTATGGACTTGATGGGATCCCTCCCATTGTTCTCCAAAACTGTGACTCTGTGCTTACACCTTGCCTAGTCAAACTCTTTCAGCTCTGTCTGTCAACATCTACCTTTCCTTCTTTCTGGAAGTTTGCCTACATTCAGCCTGTTCCTGAAAAGGGTGACCGTTCTAATCCCTCAAACTTCTGTCCTATTGTTTTAATTTCCTGCCTATCTAAAATGTTTGAGTCTATCCTCAACAGTAACTTTCTTAAACATCTATCACTTCACAACCATCTATCTGACTGCCAGTATGGGTTCCGTCAAGGTCGCTCTACTGGTGATCTTCTGGCTTTCATTACTGAGTCTTGATCATCCTCTTTTAGGTATTTTGGTGAAACTTTTGCTGTTGCCTTGGACATATCAAAAGCTTTCGATAGAGTCTAGCTCATAGCTTCGATTTCCAAACTGCCCTCCTATAGCTTCTGTCCTTCTCTTTTCAACTTCATCTCAAGTTTCCTTTCTATTGCTGCCGTGGGAGATGGTCACTGTTCTTTTCCTAAATTTATTAACAGTGTTCCTCAGGGTTCTGTCCTGTCACTCACTCTCTTCTTATTATTCATCAATGACCTTCTAAACCAAAATTCTTGCCCTATCCACTCCTACGCTGATGATATCACTCTGCACTTTCCCACGTCTTTTAATAGACGTCCAATCCTTCAGGAAGTAAACATTTCACGCAGGGAAGCCGCAGAACGCTTGACTTCTGATCTCACTAAAATTTCTGATTGGGGCAGAGCAAACTTGGTATTACTCAACTCCTCAAAAACTCAATTCCTCCATCTATCAACTAGACAACCTTCCAGACAACTATCCCCTCTTCTTCAATGACACTCCACTGTCCCCTTCTTCTTCAGTTCAGGTTTTTTCAATTCTTTTGAAAGGATCGCTGCAAAACATGAGTGACCACAGGAATACTTTGTCATTTCTAGTGTTTAAATTAACAGGCAAGGCTCAAAAATATATAATAGCTTGGATAAGCCTGATGACTATTAGTATGTAAAGCAGCAAGTATTGTATGCTTATGCCCTTACCCCTAATGGCTACCAGCAACGTTTCATATCTTTGACCAAAACTATCCATTAAACCCATGTTGAATTTGGTCATGAGAAGCTTTTTAAAAAATGGCTAAAATCGCTTAACATTATCATCTTTTCAGAGCTTATTAACATCATTGTATTAGAGGAATGGGAAAAGAAACTTCTCTTTTATCTGTTAAAACATGTGGAGAGAAATGGAGAGTTGGATTTGTCAGGCGGCAGAGCTGGTGGATGCCCACACTGCTGGTGGAGTCATGGGTGAGTTGCGAAATGGAGTGGAGAAAAGCTGTGAGACCGTCTTCTGGTGGTGAGCCCTGGAGCTCACCACCAGTGAGTGAGTGGAAAGTGCAGGGTCCTCCTTCTTCCCGGCCTGTATTATCTTGTAAATATTGTAGGAAGGTAGGACATACCATTGATGATTGCCCTCACCTTGGATGTACACTGTCAAAAAACAAACGACATTTGGTACCTCTCACCATAACATGACCCCATCCAAAACAAACAAGCCACAAAACAAGTCCTCACCTAAACCTGTTTCTGCCCTTCTCTCTACGTTCTTGTTACCTTCATTTGATCCCTTCATACACACAGGTTTTGTCTCCTCAATCAGAGATGATAAAGGGGTGAAAATAAAACTACTTAGGGACACAAGGGTTGCACAAAATCTTTTGTTATCAGATGTTCTTTCTAACATATCTCAGTGTTATACAGGGATAATGTTTCTGTCTTTGATCTCATAAAACAACAGTCTTATCCCATCGCTGAGATCTACGTTAAGTGTCCTTTTGTTACAAGCACCGTTCAGGTTGCCGTGCGTGAAGCACCCTTTCCTCTAAAAGAGGTTCACATGCTTTTAGGAAATGACCTTGTTGGATCTCCCATTCTACCTCCTCTGGAAACTGTAGATTCCTCTAACTTTACCTCTGACCATGACACTGATCCTCATGTTTTTCTTATTTGTGTTGTTACTCGCTCTGTCCCGACAATTTTCCACCACACCTGGCCCTTTCAAGCCTCCATTGCTAATTCCTGGGGGGCTATTAAAGGCAACCTTTTCCAAAACAAGAATTAATCAAGGCTCAACATTAAGATCTTTCACTCTCTGCACTTGTACACATTGCTACAGATAAATTTGAATCAGATAACTTGCCTCGATTCTACTTTGACTCTGGTATCTTAATGAGGGCTTACAGACCACCACAACACTCTGACAAAGATACTTGGTCAGAAACACATCAGATTGTAGTATCAGTCTCAGTGCAGAAGAGCCTGATTTCCACCACTCACAATTGATATACCGGACATCTTGGTATTAGGAAAACTTACCTTAAGTTATTGAATAATTTTTACTGGCCGGGAATGAGGCGGAATGTCTCAGATTTTGTAAGGACATGCCATATTTCTCAGGTTGTGGGAAGACCAATCAGCCCATTCCTGTTGGCCCCTTGAAACGCATCCCCATAGTTCGTGAACCCTGTGATTGTGTTGGACCTCTCCCAAGAACTAAATAGGAAATCAGTATATCCTAACTCTCTTGGACACTGCTACTAGATACCAAGCTGCTTTTCCTCTGAAATCAATCACTACTAAGGCTGTAGTATCCCCCTTACTACACCTGTTTACGTCTATAGGTATACCAAAGATGATTCAGTAAGACCAAGATTCTAACTTCACCATAACTTATTTCATGATGTCCTTACAGAATTGGGGATTAAACATGTCACATTTTCAGCCTACCATCCTGAGTCACAGGGTTGTTTAAAAAGGTTCCACCAAGTCCTTAAGGCCATGCTTAAAAGATTCTGTCAAGAAACTGGAGATGAGTGGGATACTAATTTAGATTACTTGTTGTTTGCTATCAGAGTCAAACCATGAAGCCCTAGAGGTTTCCCCCTTTGAACGTTATATGGACGTCCTATCTGGGGCCTCCTCATAAAAGGAAAATGGCTTGGGTCTAAATCCTCCCCTCTCACTGTCAATCAATATCTGATCAACCTAAGAGAAAAGCTGGGGAAAATACATAGTTTTTCCCATTCCCAGCTGTCACAGCTTCAGGACTGATCTTCAAAACTCTGGAACAGAAAGACAGTCCCTAGAACACATTCAGTGTAGGACAGAAGATCTTAACATTCCTCCCTACTCCTGGTAATTCACTGCAAAAGAGATATAGCGGACGTTATGTCATTAAGGAGAAGTTAAGCCCACTAAATTATATCATAGAAAGAAGAGTATTCAACTTGTTCATATAAACTTAATCAAGGACTATCTTTCCAGAACACTAGAAGACAAGTCAAAAAGGTGCACCGTGTGAAAGAGGAGGCTTCGAAGACAGTGACTGTTAAGAATGTTCCAGAGGAAGATGTACCTATGGAAATCTCCACCTCCCTGGATGGTTTCAATAACAGTGAAATATTAACTAATTTAGTGAATCATTTCTTGGGTCTTGAAAGTCCTAAACAAAAAAATATCCAATCCCTTTTCCATTATTTCCCTACTGTTACTGCTGATCATCCAGGGCACTGGAACTTATATCATGATATTGTCCTTAGAGATCCTAATATACTGTCTATTCAACAAGGCCCCCTACACACTATATTCTGCTAAGTCTCAACAGGAAATTTAGTATCTTTTGGATCATAACTTGGTAGAACACAGCTTCTCTCTCTGGGCTGCTCCATATGTATTGGTACCTAAATCGGATCATGCCTATCAGATGTGTATCGATTACCGCAAGTTGAATGATGTCACTGTCAAAGATGCCTACCCTTTGCCTCTTATAGAACAATTATTAGATCAGGTAAGATTATCTACATACATCACAACCCTCGACCTGAACAAGGAATATTATCAAATCCCTTTGACAGATAGGGCTCAACAATAATCTGCTTTTATCACCCCCTTTGGACTCTACCATTATAAGGTTATGCCCTGTGAAGTCACTAATGCTCCCTCTACATTCCAAAGACTGATGAATACCCTCCTAAGGGATCTACCAGAGACTGCGGCGTACCTAGATGACGTGGTGGTAGTGGCCGAGGATTGGAAGTAACATTTTCGTCGCTTACAGATACAGTTTCAACATTTTCAGGAAGCATGGCTAACTATCCAGTTGCAAAAATCCGTGCTCAGATGTGGTACAGTCACCTACCTTGGGCATGTAGTTGGTGGAGGCTGAGTGAGACCTAAAGAAGCCAATATTGGAGCCATCCTTCAGTTTCCTACCCCACGCACTTGGAAGGATGTCATGAGATTTTTGGGTGTTGTAGAGTAACATTTGAGATTTTGCAAGAACTTTGCTACAGTAGCCCCTCCATTTACCAATCTTACTAGTACATCCCAGCACTTCCAATGGACAGCTTCTTGTGAGGAGGCCTTCCAAAAACTATCTTTCATCACTTCCTCTACAGTCCTCAAAACATTAAATTTCAATGTACCATTTCATCCCCAGGTGGATGCCAGTGGAGTGGGAATCAGAGCAGTGCTTCTTCAACCAGCTGCTCCTCAAAATATCCTACACCCAGTAACATTTTTCTCGTCAAAACTCAAACCTCACCAGACCAAATACTACACCATCGAGAAGGAGGCCCTAGAACTTGTGTCAGCAGTGAAGATATTTGAATGCTACCTACAGTCAGCCCCTCACCAGATCTTGGTCTGTATTGATCACAGGTCTTTGGCATTCATCAGGAAAATGAAGAACTCCAATCAGGGGTTTTTCTGTGATGGGTGTTGGCTCTCCAGCTATACCATCTTGAAATACTCCATATCAAAGGATCAGACAACGTAATCGCAAACGCCTTATCACGACATCCCACAACAAAGGGCCATCCCCTGTGGACAAGCTTTTCAAAGGTCTTCTGTGAGGGGATCTGTTATGATACTGTCACTGAAGTAATCACCACCGGGTTTCACTTGTGTATTCGACGCCTTCCCAAACTCTCCCTCCTGAGCTCGAAGCCTTTGAAACCCCCACTTTTATACCCAAACTCCTTAAAGCCTTACTCCTGAATTCAGAGGTCTAGAAGCCTCACGACTTCATTCTGAGTCTATATGTACATGGAGTCTATATGTACATAGAGGAAAAGTGAGTTGGGACCATACAACACAACAAAGCATGTTGTCACAAAGTGACACCACACTGTGTGTTCCTCGCCACTGCCCTTCTGGGCTGTCTCGCCATTGCTACCAGTAACATCGGGTGTTTTCCGCTCCTTGGTCTACACGTATTACATTCATTCAATTGTCTCCACATGTCTTTTTCTCCCTACACCCCCACCCATTTATTTTGTTGATTAGGATAATTAGGTTATTGTGCTAGGCTGAACGTACATGCTTCCTTTGAGTGTTCTGTTTGCTTAATGTGCATTTATTGTTTTCCCTATTTAAGCTTATTGATAATTCTATGGCTTTGGGATTTGGTTATTGTTATGTGTTTGGGTCAACAACATGGAATTGAAGTTAAAGTAAATTGGGCCTCCATAGTATCCCAGTATGTAAGAACGGTAGGTGAACTTTAATGAAAATATAGGCTGATGAGCATTAAAAAATGAAGATAATGAGTATTGAATGTGTTCTTTTGTGACAATGATTGTATATCGGTCCACAGTTTTGCTTTTGTCTTTTTTTCCTAGAATTCTTCTTCCAAAAACAGGGAGCGTCTTCAATGATACAGCAACTTCTATGCCATAAGATGTACTATCAATTCAATCTTGGCTTGTGCTGTGATTTGTATACATATTGTAAAGTTATGTTAAAGGGTAATTAGGGTTAACTTATTACAAACTAAGTGTTAGTCATCACTGAGAATTAGAAGCCTTTTTCTAATTGAAATAATAAATGTTTTCTATTATGATCATGTATTTCCTCACTTATCTTATTGAAAATTGTAACCTTATTTGGCCTTCTACTTCTTGTCATCTCTATAACCTAAATATTCTCTATAAAAAGAATAATTAAAATAATAACCAATGGTGACTTCGACGCACACACCTCTCCTTTATTTAAAACGATGAATATCCTACAACTCTCCAATTTGTCAAAACTTTTTATTGACACCTACATGTTCAAACCGACAGTCCAGTCACACCATCACTCCACACATAACAAATGACAATGGTACACCACTGCTACCACATGTACCGACGATGACACCACACGTACTGGCAATGGTACATCTTCTTCTCCTGCCTCCTACCAGATGGGGATATCAGTTGAAGAAGTTATATCATGCAGTGTTGGATATTTATATGATGAATGTGCTCACTTCAGAGTCTAGCCCTAAACAACTTTCTACCGCTCTCTCCCTCTTGACTTCACCTGATGGAGAAGTCAGTCTCTGTCTATATCCTACATATCTACGATATGTCCATGTGGTGTTAACAGCGTTGAGCATCAAAAGTGAGTGAAACAGGGATAGAAAGATTAACAATGGCCTATGTGATTACTGAATGGAGAAAAGTGTTTGATCAGATCTGTCCCCATGGGACAGAACTGGGGTGAGGTGAAGTGCGATCTGTTACCTGTACTAAGTGTGCCATTCCTCTGAGATGCAGGTAGTAGCAGTAGTAGCAGTAGTAGTAGTAGTAGTAGTAGTAGTAGTAATGATATATATTATATTGATACACAAACACACCTTCCAGATTCTAAGACACAACCTAATCCTCTAGAGACAATCAGTAATGTTCAAAGATCCTACAATATCGAAGTTAATTATATTAAGTTACTTATATTAAGGAATCATCACGTCAATTTTCATAAAAAAAAAAAAAGATAAATCTGATATTATTAACTTATTGTGTGTACAAATATTTATCTTACCATATGTACCTCCTTTTATAAGAACAAAATTTATATTTTGCATGATAATTATATGTCTTCATACCTCCTTTTACTTACTTGTTATTTTGTTTATCTATTATTATTATTCATATTATTATTACTAATATCTTAATACTGCTATTATTATTATTGTTGTTGTTATTATTATTATTATTATTATTATTATTATTATTATTATTATTATTATTATTATTATTATTATTATTATCATCATCATTATTATTATTATTTTTATTACTAATGTGTATGAATATATACACATTAATATATATATATATATATATATATATATATATATATATATATATATATATATATATATATATATATATATATATATATATATATATATATATATATATATATATATATATATATTAATAACTCAGAAGATTCAAGCGTGTGCCCACGCTCTTCAATCTTGTGTGCTTTCCATCATCTGGCTATGACTACAGAACCACTCTCAAACTAAATTTATCTGTGCTGTATATCTCTCACCTAACTCCTCTCACTATAAGAAATTCTTTGACTATTTAACTTCTAATGTGGAGCACATTCTGACTCTCTTCCCTTTTGTGGAGATCTCCATTCTTGGAAACTTCAACCAGCTTTGGCTTTCCTCTCCCTTCACTAACTATCCTGGTACGATCTGTTACCTGTACTAAGTGTGCCATTCCTCTGAGATGCAGGTAGTAGCAGTAGTAGTAGTAGTAGTATGCCAGACATTTCTACATACATACATTTCTCAATCTTTTTCTTTACCTGAACCTTCCAAACCTTGGTTTAACACAGCCTGTTCTCGTACTATACATGACAGAGAGGTAGCCTCAAAAGGTATTTGAGCCTTCCATCACCAGAACCTCATGTGCTTTATATTTCTGCTCAAATCCATGCCAAATCTGTTCTCCAACTAGCCAAAAACTTCATTAATAGAAAGTGTCAAAATCTTTCAAAATCTAGCTCCTCTCATAACTTCTGGTATCTAGCCAAAAATATTTCCAATAACTTTGCTTCTTCTTTCCTTTCTTTATTTCAACCAGATGGCACCATTGCTATCACATCTATCTCTAAAACTGATCTCTTCGCTTCTGCTTCTGCAGGCATGAATTCCTCAAGATGGAGGTTTCAAGGTATTTATCCTTCAATTTTTGACAACTGTTTCGGACCTGGCATCTCAGTGAACTTTTTTTTCTTATTGGATTTTTGTGTATATATATATATATATATATATATATATATATATATATATATATATATATATATATATATATATATATATATATATATATATATATATATATATATATATATATATATATATATATATATATAGTTATAACCAGGTTTCAGCTCACTTCACAGCTGCAATTAGGTGACAATGTTAAAAAATATTGAGTAATGTAATGGAGATGAAGAAGAGGGAAATGGAAAGAGAAAAAGAAAACAAGGAATTTAGAGAAAAGATGACAAAAATAGTGGACTTAAACAAGAAGTACTGTGAAGAAATCAAGGAAGAGAATGAGGAATTGAGTAAAGCTTTATAAAAAAAGGGAGATTAAGTTTAGAAAAGTTTGGAGGAGGTAGTAGACACCTGCCGAAACGATAATTACTCCCAGTGAGGTCTAAAGCACTGTTCTGGGGGTGCTGTAAACTTATCATTAAACACAGCTGTGACCTCACTGAACATTTCCCTTTGTGTCTTACAACACAAGGGGGCAGTCACAGCCTGCTCTCTAAAGACAAATCTCTTCTTCCACACCAAACTACAAGCACCTAATAACACACACACCCTTCACTCAAAATTTCAAAATTATCATGGTGACTCCTACACCAGCCTCGGAGTCCCCATCTAGGGAGGGCACCATAAATGTCCCCAGGTCGGACTGCCCTTCTGTCGAGGACCCTAACTGTCTTGACATCCTCCTCAACTTTTTCTTCATTAACTTCTGCAACATTTACGGTCTAAGATCTAGTTTTCAATCCATACAACACCACCTCTGCTCTTCTAAACCTCATCTTCTTTTCTTCACTGAAACTCACGTGTCTCAGGCAACTGGCAGTAGCCCCTTTTCTGTCCCCTCCTACTTTCTCTATCCACATTTTCAATCCAAAGCCGGATCTTGCATTTATGTGCGCAGTGACTTAACCTGCTCTCATGCCCACGCTCTTGAATCTTCCTAGTTTTCCACCATCTAGCTACGACCACAGAGTCACTTTCAAACTAAATTTACCTATGCTGTATACCTCTCACCTAACTCCTCTGACTACAAGAAATTCTTTGACTATTTAACTTCCAAAGTGGAGCACATTCTGCCCCTTTTCCCTTTTGCAGAGATCTCCATTCTTGGAGACTTCAATGTTCACCACCAGCTTTGGCTTTCCTCTCCCTTCACTGACCATCCTGGTGAACTAGCCTTCAGCTTTGCTATCCTCCACGACCTAGAGCTATTGGTTCAACACCCTACTCATATTCCTGACCGTCTTGGAGATACGCCCAGCATTCTTGACCTTTTCCTGACCTCTAATCCTTCTGCTTATGCTGTCACCCTCTCTTCTCCGTTGGGCTCCTCCAATCACAATCTCATATCTGAATCTTGTCCTATCGCTCCAATCCTTCCTCAGGATCCCCCTAAGCGAAAGTGCCTCTGGTGTTTTGCCTCTGCTAGTTGCAGGGACCTGAGGAGGTATTTTTGCTGATTTTCCTTAGAATGATTACTGCTTCCGTGTCAGAGACCTGTCTGTGTGTGTGCGGAGCGCATAAAGAAGATGATAGTATCTGGCATGGAGGCGTACATTCCTCACTCTTTTTCTCGACCTAAACCCTCCAAACCTTGCTTTAACACAGCTTGTTCTCGTGCTATACATGATAGAGAGGTGGCCCACAAAAGGTACTTAAGCCTTCCATCACAAGAATCTCATGCACTTTATATTTCTATCCGGTACCATGCCAAGTCCAAGTAGCCAAAAGAACCTTCATTAATAGAAAGTGTCAAAATCTTTCAAGATCTAACTCCCCTCATGACCTCTGGCATCTAGCCAAAAATATCTCCAATAACTTTGCTTCTTTTTGTTTCCCTCCTTTATTTCAACCAGATGGCACCACTGCTATCAAATCTATTTCTAAAGCTGAACTCTTCGCTCAAACCTTTGCTAAAAACGCTACCTTGGACGATTCTGGGCTTCTTCCTCCCTCTCCTCCACCCTCTGACTACTTCATGCTACCTATTAAAATTCTTCATGATGATGTTTTCCATGCCATTGCTGGCCTTAACCCTTGGAAGGCTTATGGACCTGATGGGGTCCCTCCTGTTGTTCTCCGAAACTGTGCCTCCGTGCTTGCGCCTTGCCCAATCAAACTCTTTCAAGTCTGTCTTTCAACATCTACCTTTCCTTCTTGCTGGAAGTTTGCCTACATTCAGCCTGTTCCTAAAAAGGGTGACCGTTCTAATCCCTCAAACTACCGTCCAATTGCTTTAATTTCCTGCCTATCTAAAATTTTTTAATCTATCCTCAACAGTAAAATTCTTGAACATCTATCACTTCACAACCTTCTATCTGATCGCCATTATGTGTTCGATCAAGACCGCTCTACTGGTGATCTTCTGGCTTTCCTTAGTGAGTCTTGGTCATCCTCTTTTAGAGATTTTGGTGAAACTTTTGCTGTTGCCTTGGAAATATCAAAAGCTTGTGATAGAGTCTGTCACAAAGTTCTGATTTCCAAACAACCCTCCTACAGCTTCTATCTTTCTCTCTGTAACTCCATCTCAAGTTTCCTTTCTGACCGTTCTATTGCTGCTGTGGCAGATGGTCACTGTTCTTCTCCTAAATCTATTAACAGTGGTGTTCTTCTGTGTTCTGTACTGTCACACACTCTCTTCTTATTAATCATTAATGATCTTCTAAATCAAACTTCTTGTCCTATTCACTCCTACGCTGATGATACCACCCTGCACTTTTCCACATCTTTTCATAGACATCCAACCTTTCAGGAAGTAAACATTAAACGCAGGGAAGCCACATAATGCTTGACTTCTGATCTGTCTAAAATTTCTGATTGGGACAGAGCAAACTTGGTATTGTTCAATGCCTCAAAAACTCAATTCCTCCATCTATCAACTCGACACAGCCTTCCAGACAACTATCTCCTCTTCTTCAATGACACTCAACTGTCCCCCTCTTCTACACTGAACATCCTCGGTCTGTCCTTTACTTATAATCTGAACTGGAAATTTCACATCTTATCTCTAGCTAAAACAGCTTTTATGAAGTTAGGTGTTCTGAGACGTCTCCGCCAGTTTTTCTCACCACCCTAGCTGCTAAATCTGTACAAGGGCCTTATCTGTCCATGTACGGAGTATGCTTCACATGTCTGGGTGGGTTCCAGTCATACCGCTCTCCTAGACTGGGTGAAATCAAAAGCTTTTCCTCTCATCAACTTTTCTCCTCTAACTGACTGTCTTCAGCCTCTCTCTCATCGCCACAATGTTGCATCTTTAGCTGTCTTCTACCGCTATTTTCATGCTAACTGCTCTTCTGATCTTGCTAACTGCATGCCTCCTCTCCTCATACGGCCTTGCTGCACAAGACTTTCTTCTTTCTCTCACCACTATTCTGTCCACCTCTCTAATGCAAGAGTTACCCAATATTCTCAATCATTCATCCCTTTCTCTGGTAAACTCTGGAACTCCCTTCCTGCTTCTGTATTTCCACCTTCCTATGACTTGAATTCCTTCAAAAGTGAGGTTTTATCTTTGAATTTTTGACTACCGCTTTGGACCCTTTTATGGGACTGGCATTTGAGTGGGCATTTTTTCATTGGATTTTTGTTGCCCTTGGTCAGTGTCCCTCCTACATAAAAGAAAGAAAAAAAAATAGTAACATGAAATCAAAAGTTGAAAAGAAGAGAAAGAACAATAACAAAAGGTGGATATGGAGATAATAAAGCAACAACAATAGGAACACCATAAGGACATGGAAAAACAAGTGATTAAAATTATAAAGGAAAAAAAGTAATCTTGTGAGAGATACAGTACAGAGAAAGATGTGTATGGTTCTATTCGGAGTCAAAGAGAAGAACCTACCCATGAAAATAGCTAGAAAGAAAGAAAAGGCGAAAAGGGCTAAGGAAATTATAGCGGAAGTGGCGGGGGAAGGGGAGGAGATAGTTAAACAAATTGAAGGATTGGAAAGTATGACAAAAATGAAACCAGACCAATGAAAATAAGATTCATGTCACAAACAAGAGCAGAATATATGTTACAAAGAACAGGGAAATTGGCAAAAGTAGAAGGAATGAGGGAAATGTGGATAAAAAAAAAAGACAAACGAAGAAGAGAGAAGTAAACTGAAAGATCTGATAGTAGAGGTCCAGTGAAAATACGAGGAGAGAACACAGGAACAAGTGAGGAGAGAACACAGAAACAAGTGAGAAGAAAACACAGGAACAAGCAAGGAGATTCATTTGGCGAGTTGTGGACATGAGAGTGAGGAAATGGTGGCACAAAGGTGCCTGGAAGATCACCAAGTGGAAGCTTAAAAATTATGTATACTGTATTTTACGGTTTTTACGGCTTACAAGACACACTTTTTCCCCAAAGAAATACCATCAAAAATACTTGTGCGCCTTTTAAGAAGAATGTTGTATTGTAAGACAACGCCCATGATCAAGTGAGTTTGGACGGTCACCTAACTGGCTTGACTGATGGGGATATGGATTTGTATGTTGAATCATTACACTATGATGTTAGCTTAAGTAGCTATTTAATTCAGCCTTTTAAATAAAGAACCTGAGTACTTTGCTTTACAAGTATTTCTATTACCATAAACCTTTCTGAAGCTGAGCCACAAGCTTAAACATGAGCACTGAATTAGAGACGTCGCAGTGAGGCTGGTAGATACCTATCAGCGCCAGCATTTTTAATTGTCTCCGATTTCCTGGGGCAAAGGGGTGTCTTAGCTAAATTTGAAATCGATGTGCAGGAAAAGTACAGCATGAATTGCTGCACAAGTGTATCTAAAATTAAAAACATCATGCCCTGTTTATGATGATCTTGATCTTGGTCTTGATGGTACAGATGGCTCAGGATCTCTCCTAAACCGGGCCTTTGGATCGACAACTCTTGTAGAAGAAAAAAAAAAAAAAAAGAGAAACCAACAGCAACCTCTACACTAATTGTTCCTATGTCCAGCAGGCTACATTCTCTCCAGAAACTCTTTCACTTCCTCAATCATCCTTTCATT